>NC_057814.1:104957748-104958485 GCF_018294505.1 Triticum aestivum | reverse complement strand
CGGTCAACGCCGCCATCTCGTCTTCCGCACGCCGCCCTCTCGTCTTCCGCGCGGCCATCTCGTCTTCCGCCCGCCGCCCTCTCGTCTTCCGCGCGGCCGTCTCGTCTTCCGCCCGCCGCCCTCTCGTCTTCCGCGGCCCGGCGCCTCCTGCCGCATTAAATCCGCCCGGCGCTATAAAACCCGCCCTGCGCGGCGAGTTTGGTCACACCGGCCACCTCCTCCACCGCCCCGCCCCCCTCCTCTCCCTCTTCACACCGGCGTTCTCTTCGCGGGATGGCGTCCAGCGACTCGGACTCCGACGGCGCGGCACCGGGCGGCCACTGGCCGTCGAGCCTCACGTTGGGGCAGACGGAGGACCTCGCTCGGTTCGGCCTCTACGTGCCGCTGGCGGCGAAGCTGCAGCGGCCGTGGAGGATCTCCGCGGACGGATTCCCCACGCAGGGCGCACCGGCGACGCCGGCAGAGCTTCACGCGCACCCCGGGGACGCTACAACCGGAAGGGCCGCCGCCATTTTTGGAAGGGCAAGCGGTTCGACGACGTCATCGGCGCCTTCAAGCGCGCCGCCCGAGGGCTCCCTGTCGGCGATCTCTCCCGTGGAGCCGGGCCCTCCCAGCCGCGCAGGGCACCCGCTCCCACCCCCGCCCCAGCAGCCCCGGCCGAGGTTGTGATCCCGCCGGAGCAGGCGGCGCTCCAGCAGGACGGCGACCCGGAGGACACGCCCGGGCTCCTCGCGATC
>NC_057814.1:104953871-104957350 GCF_018294505.1 Triticum aestivum | reverse complement strand
GGGCGGCGGCGGTGGGGTGGGATGTGGGGTGGGATGTGGGGTGGGATGTAGTGCGCGTCGGCGAGGAGAGAGAGGGAGAGAACAGAGAGTAACGGGCGGGGGGGTACGAGCCGTTAGGTAGTCTCCTCTTTGCCGTCCGCCACTATTTGCCGTCCGCCCTTTTGCCTCTTTGCCGTCCGCTGGCAGACGGCAAAGAGGTGGGGCGTTAAGTTTTCCCCAAACGGGCGGGGGGTGGGGGCCACCTCTCTCTTTGCCGTCCGCGAGCTGACGGCAAAGAATCTTTGCCGTCCGCTGGCGGACGGCAAAGAGCCCGCAGATGGCAAAGAGCTTCTTTGCCGTCTGCCACTTCTTTGCCGTCAGCTTCTGGGTAGCTGATTGCAAAGAGCTTCTTTGCCGTCAGCTAGCAGACGGCAAAGAGCTGGCAGATGGCAAATTAGCTGATTCTAGTAGTGGCTGCCACGTCTAGGCTTTCTTTTTTAACATGCGCAGCTCATGACATGCCGGTTTGTAATTTTTTTTTAGGGCCGTCATGTATCGACCGGCCTATGGACCTCCCATCCAAGGTTCTATTTTTCCTGAAACATCGGCAGCCCAATTTATGTATTTTTTTGAAGAAAACGCAAAGGTCTGTTCTATTTTTCTATATAAGAATAGGAACGCCTGGCCCAACTTTTGTTTCCCTTCTAACTATATTATATATATTTAAATTATTTTATATGTTATTATATATTATTGTTATTGTCATCATATATTTAACAGAAACTTACATGTAAAAAAACAATATCCCACATCTTATTAACTTATAAAAATAATTTCTTAACAATAAAATACTGGATTTTTTGGCAATGAAAATCCTGGTGATTTTGTACAAAAGCTTGGTAAGATTTAAGGACCAATGTAATAATAAATCACTTATTATTTAAATATATTTATAACAAAATGCTCAGCCCCTGTTTACTTTTTGATAACATTGCTGCGCCCAACCCAACATTATAATTAGAATCAGCCCAGCAAAATCATGTATTTCGAGAAAGTGCAAATGGTCTGTAATTTTTTAGAGAAAAATAAATGGGCCGCATGGACGCTACATTATTTGTTCACCCAGCCCAGCAAATGGACTGTAATTCTAAAAAAAGATCAAATTGACTGTAAATTCTGAAAAAATGGGTTGAATACGTGCCACATTTTTGGAGGCTGAAATGTGGGCCAATAGGTCGAAGCCAACGCAAGTCGTTGTCAACTTAGTCAACAAATGATTCTGACATCGTTAGCCGTTGGATTTACATCCAACGACCGGCATCCATCTTCAATCTCTCGTCTTCTTCCTCCAGCGCCTCCGGGACCACCTGCTCCCGCCTCCTGCTGCTAGCAGCTCTGCTTAGCACGCTCCGCTGTGAAGCGCTACCCCATCGTTGGCCAGGCCATCCCTCCACCCCTCCACACCTCCTGTCCTTCTCCACCGACTGCCAAACCACACCGCACCAGAACCAGTTAACCCTCGTACACCTCTCCGTCTGCGACTCTACTCCCGCGTCTTCCCATCTCCGTCTCGTTGCAGTCCGGGGCCTCGCCGTCGTCCACCACCTTGGATGCGCTCGGCGCGGAGTAGTCAACGAATGACATCCATCGGAACTATACTGTGCATGGAGAGGCTGACAACTGGGTCCACGGCCGCACGCAAGGAAATGCCTCCTTATGACGCGCAAAATAATGATTCCTCCACCTGACAGCTGGGACACACCGGAAGGGCCTCTGCATTTCACGAAAAAAACGTTTCCCCCGCTGACAGGTCGGACCCACCAGCTATATCTTCGCACGCAAGGAAGTGCCTCCTTATTACACACAAAAAATGAATACCCCCTGCTAGCTGGGACCCACCATAGTGGGAGGCTGACTTGTGGGCCTACTAAGTTGAAGGGGACGGAGGGCTTTGTCAACTTAGTCAATATGAACGATTCTAGCTCCAGTGACCGTACGATGTCCATCCAACGGTGGTAGTGCTTCTTCAACCTCTGGTCTTGTTGCTCCAGCCGCCCAAACCAGCGCCGGTCGTGCTACGTGCTCCTGCTTCCCGTGGCCGGCTGTGATGCCGCGGAGGCCTCACCGCCCCCTACTACTCCCACCGCTGGCTAGGCCCTGCGGCGACGGCAGCCTCACACCGCAGCCGAACCAGTGAACCCTCGTACTCCTCTTCGTGTGGGCATCCACTGCCGCGTCTTCCCCGGCTCCGTTTCGTTCCCTTCCTAGGCCTCGCCGTCGTCCACTGCCCTGGTGCTCTCGTCGCGGCGTGGTCAACGTGGTCAAGGAACGACTTACATCGGAAGAGTACTGTACGTGGAGAGGCTCACAGGTGGGTCCACGGCCGCAGCAAGGAAGTGCCTCCTTATTTCGCGGAAAATAATGATTCCTCCACCTGATAGCAGGGACCACCGGATGGGCCACCGTATTTCACGAAAAAAAACATTTCCCCCCTGACTGCTAGGACCCAGTAGCTACATCTTCGCACGCAAGGAAGTGCGTCCACATTACGGGCAAAAAAAATTATTCGCCCCCTGACTGCTGGGACCCACCACCTACATCTTCGCACGCAAGGAAGTGCCTGACAGTCGGGACCCACCCGGTCGAAGCGTACGTAGCGTTGTCATTCTGGTCACGAACGTGTACGTACATACTGGTCGATCAGTCTATCTACAGGCTGCAGCGATGAACCGTGGCCGTGTAAGGAAGGGCATGTGTCGTAGTAGAGGCGCGCACGTGTCGTAGTACAGGCGCGCACGTAGCATGTACACGTACGTACAGCGCCCAGGGTGCAAGAAAAAAAATACGGCCACGTATGTATATACGGGCGGGGTCTCGAACGCCTACTCGCGCATATGTACGGCCAGGGCTCGTGTACATGGCTGGGTCGGAATGGAGAAACTACGTCGTCGTCGTGTTCATGGGGAGGCAACGGAATGTGTTGTGTTCATCGGGAGGCAACGGAACACATGTTGTTCATCGGGAGCCAACCGGCTTGGACGGAACAGGCGATGGAAATGAGGCCTGGCGTATCGCAGAACAGAGGAAACGGCCTTGTGTTCGACCGGCCACGGTGGAAACGGGATCCTTTCATCGGGAGGGGTCTGGCGTACCGCAAAACGAAGGAAATGGACCTCCTATGGTCGAAACAGGGTCCTGTTGATCGGGAGGGGTGTGGCGTACCGCAAAACGGAGGAAACGGACTTGTGTTGGAGCGCTACGGTCGAAACGAGGGTCCTGTTCATCGGGAGGGGTGTGGCGTACCGCAAAACGGGACTCCACGAGATACTGTTCATCTCCACCGTCGACCTCCTCCAGCCTCCACGGGCTACTGTTCATCCACCGTCGACCTCCTCCAGCCTCCACCTGCGACTGTTCATCCACAGGCTCCTGTTCATCCAGCCTCCACCGCACGCTCCTCCACCGGCTACTGTTCAACCAGCCCTCTCCACGGGGATCCT
>NC_057814.1:104947789-104953505 GCF_018294505.1 Triticum aestivum | reverse complement strand
TCCTGTTCAACCACCCCTCCATGGGCTACTGTTCATCCAGCCCTCCACCGGCTACTGTTCAACCAGCCCTCCACCGGCTACTGTTCAACCAGCCCTCCACTGGCTACTGTTCAACCAGCCCTCCACCGGCTACTGTTCAACTAGCCCTCCACGGGGGTCCTGTTCATCTAGCCCTCCACGGGGTCCTGTTCATCCACCGGCTCGATCGATCGGGGTATTGTTCATCCAGCGGCAATGGCCTCTACTACCACGGGTTCCTGTTCATCCAACCCCCACCGGGAACTGTTCATCCAAACCCCCCAACAATGCTCACTGTTCATCCAGAGTCAGCATCGATCGGCTTCAGTTAGCAGCAGTAGCGAAGGAATCGCTCGATCGGGTTCAGTTAACAGCAAGGGATCAATCGATCGCTCGGGTTCAGTAACGCGTAGCCTGCAGTGCAATCGCTCGGGTTCAGTTAGAGCCCAATGCCTCGCACACACGCGCATACGTACGAGAGAAACGTGCATCGCTCGGCCCCCGACCAGCCACCGTAACCGGGAACTCCCCGATATTTTCCTCGCCCTCGCTTCTACCACGGTTTTTTCCGTCATGGACGGCCCAAAGAATGTCATGCAGCTGCGTCTCCGGCCCGCCCAGGACGAAAGCCCATTTTCTGTCATGATTTTTTGTCATAGAAGTAGGACCCCCACCACATCTATGATGATACCGGGTTTTGTCACGATTATCGTCATAGAAGTGTCATAAGTATGACAGAAAAAAATTCGTTCGGCGCAAAATGTCGCGGATGTGTCTTTTTTTGTAGTGCTATCACCTCGGATAGAGGATCTCTCTTCACTTCAGCATTTTGGTCCCGACTACATCAAGCCTTGGGGACTACCCTGAAATACAGCACAGCTTATCATCCCCAAACAAATGGACAGACTGAGTGAGTAAATCAAATACTCGAAGATATGTTCCGAGCATGTGCGTTGGCCCAAGGATCCAAGTGGGAAAACTGTCTGCCGTACACCGAGTTTTCCTACAACAACGGTTTCCAGACCAGCTTAAAGATGTCACCTTATGAAGCCATGTATGGCCGTAAGTGCCACACTCCACTAAACTGGTCTCGAACCGGAGACAGTTGTATTTTTGGGACTGATTTGATGATCAAAGCTGAGAAGCAAGTCAAGGAAATCTGAGACAGACTGCAGTTGGCCAAATCATGACAAAAGAGTTATTATGACGCAAAACACCGTCAGATCCGCTTCGAACCCGGAGAACACGTGTATCTCCGAGTCACCCCTATGAAAGGAGTTAAGAGATTTCAGACCGAGGAAAATTAGCACCCAGATATATTTGTCCATTTCCAGTCATGACCAGAGTCGGAACAGTTGCCTACCAATTGGAATTGCCACCAGAACTATCAGAGGTACACAATGTGTTTCATGTCTCACAGCTAAGGAGATGTATCTCGCCACCGGAGAAAAGGACTGATATGGCAGAGATAGAACTGGCTAAGGATTTAACATATGAGGAAAAACCGATCAGAATATTGGATGAGACAGAAAGAGTCACTCGCAACAAAGTGGTAAGGTTTTACAAGGTTCAGTGGGAGCATCACACCGAGGAAGAGGCAACCGGGAAAAAGAGGGTTTTAAGGACTGCCTACCCAGAACTGTTTTCCCAAGCAACCGAATCTCGAGGTCGAGATTCATCCTAAGTGGGGGAGGTTTGTGATAGCCTGGATTTTGCCTTCTCTCTTTTTCCGGACTTGATTTTGCCTTTGCCTTGGATTTGAGTTTTTGGAATCAATTCAAATGGACTTATCACTTGGGCATGCCCTTGACTTTCACCCAAGTGACCCATCTACCTTTCATTCAATCTCATTTCTCTGAATAATCTCAAAATGGTCAAATGAATATTTTTCATAAAAGAAAAATATTCATTTTCTCTTCTGAAACTCATTTCAGAAACTAGTGCTCCAAAGCAACCCTCGTTTTTATTGCTCCAAAATTCTTGAAATAATTCTTGAATATTCTTTGAACCTTGGCCCACCTCCCCAAGCAAAAATATTGCCTGACTTTTTGTAATATTTTTGCTACGTAAAATCATTTCTCTTCTGGCCCAAAAATGCACTTTGTTCAGCAAGTGTATTTTTCCTTGATCCTTTGGCCCTGGTTTTTCTTGAGCCTCATTACCCTCCTAAGTAAACCTTAACCCTAGGAGATCAGCCCTAATGGCCTTCTAGAAGCCCTCCAAAAGTAGCGGCCAAGTTTCTGGCCAAAAACTTGCCAAGAAGCTTGAGTCACGTTGGTCGGCCTGGCAGTGAGTTCTCAGCCAACCTAGACCTAACACTGCACGGACTACAGCCCAGACAAGGTTTGGCCGAGCGTGGGCATCGTTTTGACCATGCCAGGGCGGTGACCGCGTGTGGACACAGGTTCTGGCATGTGTTCAACGCGCTCTGCGTCGCGCCAATGCTTCTGTTCGGCGCGTGCTCGAGCCAGAGCTCGCCGACGACTGCCGCGCCGCGCCACCAGCCTCGACTCTTCACCCTTGACCTCTCCCTGGCGCTCGCCGATGCCGGAGACGCCGCAGCGAGCATGGGCATGTCGAGGCCAAAAGCCACAGTGCGCTCGTGCCCTTGTCTTCTTCTTCACTGCTTCCTGTGCTCGTCTGCGAGCGTAGACAGCTCCCGCGTGAGCATTGAGCTCTTTCCTCCTCTCACTGGCGCCCTTCGTCATCGCACGCCGGCTTCCAGAGAACTCCGGCGGCGCCACGTACCCCCCTCCTACTCCGGCTATATATAGAGCCCCTTCCTCCGCCCCGAAGCCTCACACCGCACTTCTCAACCACCACGACCACGTAGCATAGCCGTAGCCCGGTCGGGCAGGCCTCTGGCCGTCGACCACGACCAGAGTTCGCCGGCGATCCTCGCAGCCCAGCCACCCTGCTCTAGAGCCCCTCGAGCTCAGCCAACCCCTCAGGCGCATCATTGGAGATCCACTGGTGTCGCCTGGAAGCAGCAGAGCCCATGGAGTCGCCCCTCGTCGTCGCCTTCTTCCTCTCTGGCAAGTCCCGACCGCCACCGCCGCTTGCGAGCTTGGTTGCGAGCAGCTCCGGCCATCCCCCGACAAGCCACGGGTACAGGCAGGTGCGCCGTGACCCGCTCTCCACTTCTATCCCTCTGGCTTCACCCAAGAACCCCTCATCACCGGCGTGAGCTCCGGCGGAGCACCGTCGTGCTCTGTTTCCTCTCTCCCCCTCTCTCTCCTGACTGGTGGGGCCCGGTGTCAGTCTCTCCACTCGCACCTGAAGTGGTACGAGTGGAGGCGTATTCCGCCTTTACGCCATCGACGTCACCCCCCCCCCCAAGGTTTTCTGTTTTATTCAAATTAATTCAGAAATTTGACCACAACTTTGACCAGTGATTATTTTTAGCCTATAAGTCCAAATGAGTTGATTCTTTTTGCATTGTGTTTGTTTCAGAAAGCTCTAGCAGCACACCAAAGAGTGGAATTTTCCTTGCTGTCTAGAATTTCTGGTGATTTTCAGATTGGTTCTTGATATTTTGTTTTGTGGTTTTAAAAAAATATTTTCAGAGGGAGAGACTTGTCTTGAAGATAACCAGGAGGAGTGTGAACCTCCTCTGCACTAAGGCAAGCCACACCAGCATTTGGATGGTGTCATTTCAATATCTATGATTTTTCTTACTTAAATATGAGTTCTTTTATGCATTTAAAATTTGTTAAATAAATATGGTTGAATGCTAGTTACTCTGTCATGCTTGAAATGTTTGTTTAAGTTACTGGTTGAATGCATGGACTAGTTTGGTCTAGTAGAATAGAGTTTGACTAGTTATATTGCTATGATAAATAATGATAGTTCTTTTTGCTAAATGAGAATTTCATATAAATTATGAGTTAATCAAGACATTGCATGGTAATAAATAGTGAGGTAGAACTAGTAAAGTTTAATGATAAGTTAGTGCAAGAATGTCATATTGATAAGGTTAATCCGTTCTTGTGAGTTGCATGTTTTGCACATCGATTAGTTGCATGCTCATGGCATCGTATGACTTGGAATAGTTTTTATTTTCAAGTTAAACATGATAATAATCCAACTTGAATATATCGTTGATCAAGTCATGGTGCCACTGAATCGGGTTTTTCCTCAGTTCGACCACATTTACCTTTATGGGGGTCTTGATTCGGTCATTTGTCGTGCCTCTCGCCGGTGCCTCCAACGAGGTAAGGTTATGGGCGTGCGGTACCCTGGCCCGGTAAGCAGACATAACCTTGTGTGCCCGTTTGTTTTTATGGTACCTTGTCCCCATTTGGGACCGTTTTTGCCACGACGGTGGCCGTTGATGCCTTTGGTAGGCACAGGGCCACCCATGACTTAGCCCGGGGAGGGAATTGGTCAGAGTGGCCGGGAGAGTGTCATGGCAAGGGGAGGGTTTCGTCGGAACGCCATTGGTCCACCCGAATGGGAGTGCGAGGCCATGGGTTCTGTGGTGTAGGTAAAGTGTGCTACCTCTGCAGAGTGTATTCAATCTATCGATAGCCGCGTCCTCGGTTATGGACACAACTCGGGAGTAGGTCACACCTTGGATCAACATTTATAATTAATCTTGCACACTAAATAATTATTGTTGGCACTGGCTTTGTGATGATTCGTGAGATCATGTGCTGATCATGAGTGATTGGTCGCAGTTGTGATCCGGGTATGACCACCATTTGGTTACGAGGTAACCCGTCTGGTAAGCGAGTCCGAGGGACTCGGTGCACATGTTGGTTTCATCGCATTAGTAGCATTACTTGCATTGCATTAACCTGAATAATTTTCATGATATTGTTTGTCATCGTGCTTATGTTTGTTGTGAGCTTGCAAGTACATTCAATATACTGACCTGGCGTGTCATGCCAGATTTCAGGCAAGTCGTACCGCATCAGACAGCTTCCCGCGTCTAGGCCGTGTCCACGTCAGTGTCCCTGTGCTATGGAGTTCCACTTCGTCGTCATTCCGCTGCCGCATAGTTTATGTGATCGAGGCCCCTTCATGTTCATTAAATAATGTACATACTGTGCAGCCGTGCCGTGTGTGCCACTTGGCCTCTTATCTCGATGTAATATCAGACTCATGTATCCGCTAGCTTCAATAAAGCGGTTGTTTCTTGTAATACCCCGGATGTAACTTTCCATATTTGTAACTCCAACTCTTGCCATTTTCGGCTATGTGTTATGATATTCCCTTCGTGGTCGGGTTTTGTCTTTCGTTTTGCATTTTGTCCATGTCATGCATTCCATATCATGTCATCATGTTCATTGCATTTGCATACGTGTTCGTCTCATGCATCCGAGCATTTTCCCCGTTGTCCGTTTTGCAATCCGGCGCTCCCATCTCCTCCAGCGCACCCCTCTTGTTTTCTTTCGTGAGCGGGTGTCAAACGTTCTCGTAATGGACCGAGGCTTGTCAAGTGGCCTTGGTATACCACCGTTAGACCACCGGTCAAGTTTCGTTCCATTTGGAGGTCGTTTGGTACTCCAACGGTTAACCGGGTAACCGCAGATGCCTTCTGTGTGTTGCAGCAAAAACCCCCTCTCTAAACAGCCCAAAACCCACCAAACTCTCTTCCATGCTGTAGGTCGTTCGATCACGATCGTGTGGGCGAAAACCGCACCTCATTTGGACTCTCCTAGCTCCCTCTACCTATAAATATGTGTCTCTCCCG
>NC_057814.1:104901355-104947453 GCF_018294505.1 Triticum aestivum | reverse complement strand
GCCGGCGCCGCGGACGCCGCCCCGCCGCCGACCTCGTCGCCGGTCAGAGCCGCCGCCGTGCCCGCGCTCCACCGCGGTGCCCCGCTCCGCCTCGCCTCGCCCGCGTCGTCTCCCTCCTCTCCGGCTCCTCTCCCTCTCCGTCCAGTCGCCGGCCACCGCCGTCCGCTGCTCCGGCGAGCTCGAGCGCAACTCCGGCGAGCCACCGAGCCAGATCCGATCGAGAAGCCCACGGTTGACTTTTTCTCCTCCACCCCCGATTTTTCCCAAGTCTTTGATTTTTACAGCATGTGCACATGTTCATAGCATCATAACTCTCTACATATAGCTCCGTTTCGCGCGTGCAATATATCGAAATGTTCGCCTCGTGATGCTCTTCATTTTGTTCCATTGCACCATGTTCATTTGAGTCCATCTTGATGCCCAAATCTCTGGTGCAAGAGAGCTCTACATGTGTTTTGTTGTATGCCATGCCATCTTTCCAGTGGTGTGTGCCATGTATTTTTGTGATCTCTGTTGTGACTAGAACAAGCATGCAAACTAGGCTCCGTAATGTTTCTGATTTCAGGGACTTAGTAATTTCTCCAAGTCCTTGTCTGCTGTTATTTTGTTGCCATGTAAACTTGATGCTACAGAGAGATCCATGCATATTTTGGTGATGTTCAATAAGTATGTTTTGTAGATATTGTTGTAATTGATCCATTCTTGCCCTTGTTTGCAATTATGGAGTGCCATAGCATGACTCAATCTTGCTCTAGTTTTGCTATAAAATATTTCTGGCAGATTGTTTACATGTTATTCAATTTTGCCAAGCTTATTTTAGTTGATCCATACATGCTAGGTATTTGCTCTTGCCATTTATAGCTTCATAAACATGCCAGCTTGCCGTAGGTATGCTTTTTTTGTCATGCATTGCTTTGTGGTGAGTGCATCAAGCTCACCAAGGTGCCTTCATATTATTGTTTCTGCCATGCTCTGTTTTCTGCCAAGTCTGGAACCTGATAACGATACTTGCTATGTTTACATGGTTGCCATCATATCTTCTGGTCCTTTTTGGCTTATGGTCAGTAAGGGACTTTTGTCACATGCATGTAGTAGGACACTGCCATGCCTTGTTTTGTGATGTTAACTTCCTGTAGCATGTTGTTTTCGTGCTCTGAACATGGCTACCTGATGCTGTTTCTGCCATGTCCAGTAATTTCACTAAGTCTGTGAACCTGTTATCTTTTGCACTTTTGCCATGCTTGTTTGAGCTTGTTATGTTGTGAACTAGCCGTAGCTCAGTGTTCATCTTTTGTCAAGCATCTCCTGTAGATTACTGTCATATGCTTTGCTGCTATGTTGGAGTGCTGTAGCATTGTTACTTGTTGCGTTCTAAGTGTTATCATGCTGTTAATCGCAGATTCGTGTCATTTTGTTTTGCTTGCCATTTGCAAATCGTGCATCCGTTTCCGGTGATCTTGATATCGATTTCGACCGAAATCATCTCATCTTTCCAGTGGAATGCTTGGTTTGTCAAGTTACTGCCTTGTTCATCATTTTTTCTTCCGGAGCACGCATATGCATCGCATATCATATCTTGCATATCATTCATGTTTTGCATCATGTTGCTTGTGCATTTCTCGTGATTGATTGTGGTTCCGTTGCTTGTATTCTTGTCTTGGGTAGAGCCGGGAGACGAGTTCTTGAATGAGGAACCTGTTGAGTACGCTTACGAGGATCAAGCTCTCGACAACTCTGAGAACCTTGCAGGCAAGATGACCACCCCTCGAAATCACTTCTATCTTTGCTTTGCTAGTTGTTCGCTCTATTGCCATGCTGCGCTACCTACCACTTGCTATATCATGCCTCCCATATTGCCATGTCAGCCTCTAACCATCCTTTCCTAGCAAACCGTTGTTGGGCTAAGTTACCGCTTTTGCTCAGCCCTTCTTATAGCGTTGCTAGTTGCAGGTGAAGATGAAGTTGGTTCCATGTTGGAACATGGATATTTTGGGATATCACAATATCTCTTATTATATTAATGCATCTATATATTTGGTAAAGGGTGGAAGGCTCGGCCTTATGCCTGGTGTTTTGTTCAACTCTTGCCGCCCTAGTTTCTGTCATACCGGTATTATGTTCCTTGAGTTTGCGTTCCTTAAGCGGTCGGGTGATTTATGGGACCCCCTTGACAGTTCGCCTTGAATAAAACTCCTGCAGCAAGGCCCACCCTTGGTTTTACCATTTGCCACCTAAGCCTTTTTCCCCCGAGTTTTCGCGAGCCCGAGGGTCATCTTTATTTAAACCCCCGGGCCAGTGCTCCTCTGAGTATTGGTCCAACCTGTCAGTCGCCGGTGGCCACCAGGGGCGACTCTGGGCTCGCCTATCGGAAGCTTGGACAATCCGGTGTGCCCTGAGAACGAGATATGTGCAGCTCCTATCGGGATTTGTCGGCACATTCGGACAGCTTTGCTGGTCTTGTTTTACCATTGTCGAAATGTCTTGTAAAACCGGGATTCAGAGACTGATCGGGTCTTTCCGGGAGAAGGTTTATCCTTCGTTGACCGTGAGAGCTTATGATGAGCTAAGTTGGGACACCCCTGCAGGGTATTTTTCTGATCTCTGTTGTGACTAGAACAAGCATGCAAACTAGGCTCCGTAATGTTTCTGATTTCAGGGACTTAGTAATTTCTCCAAGTCCTTGTCTGCTGTTATTTTGTTGCCATGTAAACTTGATGCTACAGAGAGATCCATGCATATTTTGGTGATGTTCAATAAGGATGTTTTGTAGATATTGTTGTAATTGATCCATTCTTGCCCTTGTTTGCAATTATGGAGTGCCATAGCATGACTCAATCTTGCTCTAGTTTTGCTATAAAATATTTCTGGGAGATTGTTTACATGTTATTCAATTTTGCCAAGCTTATTTTAGTTGATCCATACATGCTAGGTATTTGCTCTTGCCATTTATAGCTTCATAAACATGCCAGCTTGCCGTAGGTATGCTTTTTTGTCATGCATTGCTTTGCGGTGAGTGCATCAAGCTCACCAAGATGCCTTCATATTATTGTTTCTGACATGCTCTGTTTTCTGCCAAGTCTAAAACCTGATAACCATACTTGCTATGTTTACATGGTTGCCATCATATCTTCTGGTCCTTTTTGGCTTATGGTCAGTAAGGGACTTTTGTCATATGCATGTAGTAGGACACTTCCATGCCTTGTTTTGCCATGTTAAGTTCCTGTAGCATGTTGTTTTCGTGCTCTGAACATGGCTACCTGATGCTGTTTCTGCCATGTCCAGTAATTTCACTAAGTCTGTGAACCTGTTATCTTTTGCACTTTTGCCATGCTTGTTTGAGCTTGTTATGTTGTGAACTAGCCGTAGCTCAGTGTTCATCTTTTGTCAGCATCTCCTGTAGATACTGTCATATGCTTTGTTGCTATGTTGGAGTGCTTTAGCATTGTTACTTGTTGCGTTCTATGTGCTATCATGCTGTTAATCGCAGATTCGTGTCATTTTGTTTTCCTTGCCATTTGCAAACCGTGCATCCGTTTCCGGTGATCTTGATATCGATTTCGACCAAAATCATCTCATCTTTCCAGTGGCATGCTTGGTTTGTCAAGTTACTGCCTTGTTCATCATTTTTTCTTCTGGAGCACGCATATCATATCTTGCATATCATTCATGTTTTGCATCATGTTGCTTGTGCATTTCTCGTGATTGATTGTGGTTCCGTTGCTTGTGTTCTTGTCTTGGGTAGAGCCGGGAGACGAGTTCGTGAAAGAGGAACCTGTTGAGTACGCTTACGAGGATCAAGCTCTCAACAACTCTGAGAACCTTGCAGGCAAGATGACCACCCCTCAAAATCACTTCTATCTTTGCTTTGCTAGTTGTTCGCTCTATTGCCATGCTGCGCTACCTGCCGCTTGCTATATCATGCCTCCCATATTGCCATGTCAGCCTCTAACCATCCTTTCCTAGCAAACCGTTGTTTGGCTAAGTTACCGCTTTTGCTCAGCCCTTCTTATAGCGTTGCTAGTTGCAGGTGAAGATGAAGTTGGTTCCATGTTGGAACATGGAGATTTTGGGATATCACAATATCTCTTATTATATTAATGCATCTATATATTTGGTAAAGGGTCGAAGGCTCGGCCTTATGCCTGGTGTTTTGTTCCACTCTTGCCGCCCTAGTTTCTTTCATACCGGTATTATGTTCCTTGAGTTTGCGTTCCTTACACGGTCGGGTGATTTATGGGACCCCCTTGACAGTTCGCCTTGAATAAAACTCCTGCAGCAAGGCCCAACCTTGGTTTTACCATTTGCCACCTAAGCCTTTTTCCCCCGGGTTTTCGCGAGCCTGAGGGTCATCTTTATTTAAACCCCTGGGCCAGTGCTCCTCTGAGTATTGGTCCAACCTGTCAGTCGCCGGTGGCCACCAGGGGCAACTCTGGGCTCGCCTATCGGAAGCTTGGACAATCCGGTGTGCCCTGAGAACGAGATATGTGCAGCTCCTATCGGGATTTGTCGGCACATTCGGGCAGCTTTGCTGGTCTTATTTTACCATTGTCGAAATGTCTTGTAAAACCGGGATTCCGAGACTCATCGGTTCTTTCCGGGAGAAGGTTTATCCTTCGTTGACCGTGAGAGCTTATGATGGGCTAAGTTGGGACACCCCTGCAGGGTATTATCTTTCGAAAGCCGTGCTCGCGGTTATGAGGTAGATGGGAATTTGTTAATGTCCGGTTGTAGAGAACTTGTCACTTGACCAAATTAAAATACATCAACTGTGTGTGTAGCCGTGATGGTCTCTTCTCGGCGGAGTCCGGGAAGTGAACACGGTTTGAGTTATGCATGAACGTAAGTAGGAGTTCAGGATCACTTCTTGGTCATTGCTAGATGACGACCGTTCCGTTGCTTCTCTCCTCGCTCTCATTTGTGTATGTTAGCCACCAGATACGCTTAGTGCCTGCTGCAGCTCCACCTTATTACACCACCCTTTCCTATAAGCTTAAATAGTCTTGATCTCGCGGGTGTGAGATTGCTGAGTCCTCGTGACTCACAGATTCCACCAAAACAGTTGCAGGTGCCGACGATGCCAGTGCAGATGATGGGATCGATCCCAAGTGGGAGTTCGATGAGGAACGTGGTCGTTACTATGTGTCTTTTCCTGATGATCAGTAGTGGAGCCCAGTTGGGACGATCGGGGATCTAGCATTTGGGGTTATCTTATTTTCATTTGGATCTTGACCGTAGACGGTCTATGTGTGTATTTTGGATGATGTATGAATTATATTTATGTATTGTCTGAAGTGGCGATTGTAAGCCAACTCTTTATCCCATTCTTGTTCATTACATGGGATTGTGTGAAGATGACCCTTCTTGCGACAAAACCACTATGCGGTTATGCCTCTAAGTCGTGCCTCGACACGTGGGAGATATAGCCGCATCGTGGGCGTTACAAGTTGGTAATCAGAGCCATCCCCGACTTAGGAGCCCCCCTGCTTGATCGAATCGCTGGCGTTGTTGAGTCTAGAACAGAAAACGTTTTGAGTCTTAGGATTATATATATCGGAGAGTAGGATTCTTTTTACTCCTCGGTCCCTTCGTCGCTCTGGTGAGGTCTCCTGGCGTAGAAGTTTTGACTCTTCTCTCCTCAAATTTCACTAAAAAAATTTAGGATCACGCGGGTATCTTGGAATCGTTCCGATGGTTTTGTGACGAGAACATTGTTCTTGGTGCCGCCTGACATTTAGGGGTTGTGGCAGTGTCCCGGGGAGTTGAGCTCCGAGGTGTTGTCGTCACAATTTTATCGTTGCAGTTCTGGAATACCTGAGTTTCGCCAACATCGAAATCTCTTTTATGCAGTTGTTGGTGAGATCACCTCGACGCCACCCAGTACTTGGGCGGGAGTTCGGGAGTATTGCCATAACTCGTATAACGGATGCTTTTCGAAGGTTGAGGTACATGATTTCCGAAGGTTTCTTGGTTATGTGTTGACGGATGGATACAGCTGGATCTAGGGATTGTTAGTTTGGGTGATATATTTTGTGTCCCCTATATCCACAACACCAGATTGCATAACCAGAAA
Source organism: Triticum aestivum (assembly GCF_018294505.1). Lineage (NCBI taxonomy): Eukaryota > Viridiplantae > Streptophyta > Magnoliopsida > Poales > Poaceae > Triticum > Triticum aestivum. Next base: position 104,941,383 of record NC_057814.1, on the reverse strand, counting down.
GTTTCGGGAGTTTATAAGTGGGAATTCAAGTAGCTCTTAGGATATCTTTTCGACAGACGCATGATATGAGATTGGGGTTCGACGTCTAGTGGTCCGCCTGTACACGGTTGGTTTTACAGTGGTCTCGTAGTGTCTTAAACAGTCCTTGGCTATGCCGACTCGGGGACGCTTCATATGTCATGTGCACAGCCTTGTAGATGATCGTGTTGTACGATCGAGCCCGTGTGGGCCCCACTGTTGAGGATATAGACCTTAGAGTCACCCGCCAGAAGGGGCCGGGTTACTTATAATGGTCATCGCCAGAAGCCCGGCGACAAGCTTGAAGACGGTGGGCCAAAGATGGGCTTAAGACTCGGATATGGCTTAAGGCCCGTAGTTACAACCATCATTATGGTAGAACTTGTAGTGTAAGGCAAGAATAGTTGAGAGTCCGAGCCGGACACTCTTATGAGCCGGCCGGGACTCTGAGAGCCGCTGGGCGTCAACCTCTCTATATAAAGGGACGACCCGGCAGCGGTTTAGGGACAAGAGAGATCTCATCGAGAGCCAGGCATAGCAGTTAAGCTCCCTGGTCATCGAAACCCTAATCAATACCACCTCAACTGAACGTAGGCTTTTACCTTCACCGTAAGGGGCCGAACCAGTATAAACCCTCGTGTTCCTTGTCCCATTAACCCCTTCAAGCTTCCTAGCGGCGATGGCTCCACGACTAAGTCCTAGCTTGAGGACATCTGCCGTGACAATTCCACGACAGTTGGCGCCCACCGTGGGGCCAGCGCCCGGTGGATTTGAGTTCTTGAAGGGCAGCTTCGAAGGGCTCAAGGGATACGCAGTGGGCCGGATGACCAAGAGTCGTCGCGGCAAGCTCTACATCGACGAGGCAGACTGGGGCCCCAACGCCGGCTCAATTGAGTACGGGTACCGGGTCCCCTTCGGTGGAATTCATATTTTCATTGGTAAGATTGGTGAGCCGGGCCCTGAGCCGGATCTCGGCGCCGATCTCATCGAGACGGCTCAGCGCGCACGACCCGCCCGGGCCTTGCCTACCTTGAAGCATGCTTTTGTGGGATGTATCCATGGAGGACTCCCTGATGGATCTGGATCTAGTGATGAGACGGCCGCCGGCTCTGATGGCGAGTCGTCCACAGATGAGTCAAACTCGTTGTATCAACTTCAAGACGGCAGGCTCATGGGTTGTTCCGATGGTGACAGTATTCCGGACCCGTTTGAGCCGCCGAGCCGGGTTGGAATTTTCATGGCCGGTGCACAGCCTGTTCAGAACCCTGCTGCTGGGGCAGGAAGCCCGGAGCCCTCACCGGCTCAGGTGCTGATGGATCTCACGGACAAGATGACGGCCCTGTTGACCGCCGCGGTTGACCCGGCGGATCAAGCTCAGCATGACGCGGAGGTGGCGCAGTTAAAGTTAGATCTAGTGAAAGCCAAAGAGGATCTGGCAGCAGAAGGGATCAGGATGGCTGCGGAGAGGGCGGCTCTCGACGCCCAAACTCAGTTGATTCAGGCACAGTCCTTCCGGCTCACGATGGATCAGAACGCGTCCAATGAGGTCATGAGAAGGAGGCATCAAAAGGCCCAATCTCGACTCCCTCCGGTATATGATCCACGAAACCTCTTCAACACGCCAGGTGCAGGGTCTAGTAACCCGCCAGGGATCATAGTGCCCGGGTCCGGGCCCCCTGTTCAGCCACAAGTGATGGGGCCTCCCCGGGTGAACCCTCCCCCGCCTCAATACATGCCAATACCACCGGGTCATTATGCTAACCCGCTGGACAACATGGTCGCCGCAGCAGCGCGGCTGGCAGCCCTCCCAATTGACGGCGACTCTCCGACGGCTATTGAAACCCGCCGGGTCAGGGAGCTCCTTCAGACAGCACTGGCGCAGCAAGAGGCGTACTCTTACAGCCGGGATAGGATCCACTCGACCCCTCGTCCAGGCCGGAGCCCGAGTTACAGCAGACACATGGTCTCAGCGACCGGCTCAAGTAATGTCCGACGCCATGACCCGCCCCCTGGCCATGGCCCGGCTCATAATGGAGCCTTTCACGCAGCAGACCAAGACAGAGCACGGCAAGAGGCGGAGCAGGTGCCTCAGTTGATGGCTTACCAGACTCCCCCGGCTTATCCGACGGCTTCCGTCGACGTGGGTATCCCTACCAGGACTGCAGGTGTCCCTTGCTTGGTGTCGGCTCTCCGCAATGAGCGTCTACCCAAGGACTTCAAAGGCCCTAGGAAGGTGCCTAATTACACAGCTGACTTACAACCCGCAGCCTGGATCGAGAGTTACGAGATGGCCATGGAACTGCTGGAAGTCAGTGAAGCAGCAATGGCCAAGTACTTCACCATGATGTTAGATGGGACTGCCCGCACTTGGTTGAAGGGGCTACCACCGAATTCCATCGGGTCTTGGGCTGAGCTGAAAGCCCGGTTCATCCAAAACTTCAAAGATACCTGTAGGCAGTCTATGTCAATTGTGGATTTGACTAACAGTAAACAGTAGGAGGGTGAGTCTACGGCACATTGGGTTCGTCGGGTCAAAGAGATCATACATTCATCGGATAAGATGGATGCCGGCTCTGCAGTCTTAATGTTGGAGCAAAATTGTCGTTTCCTGCCCCTGAAAATGAAACTCGAGCGGCTTAAGCACGACTGCAATGATATGGGTACACTGATGGCGGTTCTCGTCAAGTACGCCGATTCTGATGGTACCAAGGACCCCGCTTCAGATGATGAAAGGACAGGGAAGGGAATGAAGAACGGCAATGGCAAGGGTCATCAGCATAACCCGGGAAACCAAGGAGGTGGCAAGCGCAAGGCCGATGGCAGCCTAGAGTTCGTGGCCAACGCCAGCTCACAGGGTAATAGCCAGAGACGCAAGGGGAGGCCCCCTCCCCGAGGCGGCGGGTCAGGCCCGACACTGGAGCAACTGTTGAATGAGCATTGTCCAAGGCACGGCTCTAGAGAGAAGCCAGCAACTCATCTATGGAAGGATTGTGCAATCATGAAGGCCTTTAAGAATTCCAACGCCTTTAACGGCAACAATGGCCCGGGCGGGGGCTCAGGTGCCGGCGGCTTTCATGGCCCGGGCGGCGGCTCAAATCCTAATCCTCAGAACGGTCAAGGGGGCTTTAATCAGCAGTCTAACCAGGGCCATCCACAGCAGCAGGGGGGTTATCAGACCAATCCAAAGTAGCTTAGCGGTGGACAGTATCATGTGTTTACCACCAGTCAGTGTAAGCGAGATCAGAAGCTTCATAAGAGGGCTGTGAATGCTGTTGAGCCGGCAGTTCCACGCTACTTGCGGTGGTCTGAGCAGCCTATAGTGTGGAGTAGGGAGGATCACCCTCCCCGGGTGGATAATCCAGGTCACTTGGCCTTGGTGGTGGCTCCTCAGGGCGGAGGATATAAGTTCACTAAGGTGCTCATGGATGGAGGCAGCAGCATCAACATCCTCTATTATGAGACTTTCCGTCGTATGGGGTTGATTGATAAGAACCTCAGCCAATCAAACACTATTTTCCATGGTGTGGTACCGGGTAAGTCGGCTTATCCAGTCGGCAAGATCGAGTTGGAAGTGGCCTTTGGAGATGAGCACAACTACAGGGTGGAAAAATTGACCTTTGAGGTGGTCAAGATAAGAAGTCCGTACCATGCCATATTTGGGCGGCCGGCTTACGCCAAGTTCATGGCACGGCCGTGTTACGTGTATTTACAGCTCAAGATGCCGGGTCTCAATGGGACCATTACGGTTCATGGCAGCCGGAAGGTGGCCTTGGAGTGTGAGGAAGGCGATGCAGCTTATGCAGAATCTGTTTGTGCAACAGAGGAGTTAAAATTTTACAAGGACAATGTTGACCCAACAGATATGACCTCTCTGAAAAAGCCGACTACGGAGCATGAGCCGGCGATGAAATTTAAGTCGGCTGATGAGACTAAACTTTTTGACTTCGTTCCAGGAGATTCATCTCAGCAGTTTAGCATCAGTGCCAATCTGGATCCAAAATAGGAAAGCGCGCTCATCGAGTTCATCCGTGAGAATAGGGACATTTTTGCATGGAAGCCGTCCGACATGCCAGGTGTACCTAGAGAACTCGCTGAGCACACTCTCAATGTTGATTCGAAATTTAAGCCGGTTAGGCAATTCCTTCGGCGGTTTAATGAAGAGAGGCGGAAAGCCATTGGAGAAGAGGTGGCCCTGCTCTTGGCGGCCGGGTTTATTGTTGAGGTCTTTCACCCAGAGTGGTTAGCTAACCCGGTGCTCGTACTCGAGAAGAACGGCACCTGGCGGATGTGTGTGGATTACACGGACTTGAACAAGGCGTGTCCGGCTGATCCTTTCGCCCTTCCCCGTATTGATCAAATCATTGATGCTACGGCGGGTTGTGAGTCTTGGATGCTTATTCTGGATATCATCAGATTAAAATGGCAGTTAAGGACCAGGAGAAGACGGCGTTCATCACTCCCTTTGGAGCCTTCTGCTACGTGTCTATGCCCTTTGGACTCAAAAGTGCACAGGCGACTTATCAGCGTTGCGTGCAGAACTGTCTTCATAACCAGATTGGGCGCAATGTTCATGCTTATGTGGATGATATTGTGGTTAAATCCAGGAAGGAGGAAACCTTGATAGATGATTTGAGGGAAACCTTTGATAATCTCCGGGTCTACAAGATGATGCTTAACCCGGCCAAGTGTGTTTTTGGTGTTCCTGCAGGCAAGCTCTTGGGTTTCTTGGTTTCTAACAGGGGCATTGAAGCTAACCCGGAGAAGATCAAGGCCATCACCTCCCTGGCTAAGCCGGCGTGTATAAACGACATCCAGTGCCTGGCGGGTCGTATCACTGCTTTAAGCCGTTTTATAAGCCGTTTGGGGGAGAAGGCCATGCCATTATATCAGTTGATGAAGAAAACTGATGACTTTGTCTGGAATGATGCAGCTAATACTGCTTTCGAGGATTTGAAGAGACAGCTGGCCGAGCCCCCAGTCCTTGCTGCTCCGATTGACAAGGAGCCTTTATTGCTGTATGTGGCTGCTAACACACGAGCCGTCAGTGTGGCCGTGGTGGTGGAGCGCAAGGAAGAGGGTAAGGAGCATCCAGTTCAGCGGCCGGTTTATTATGTTAGTCAAGTGCTTATTGAATCCAAGCAGCGGTATCCGCATTGGCAGAAGCTTGTTTATGGTGTGTTCATGGCAAGCCGGAAGCTTAAGCATTATTTCCAGGGTCACCCCATCACTGTGGTCAGTTCTGCCCCCCTTGGGAATATCATTCAAAACAGAGAGGCCACAGGGAGAGTGGCTAAGTGGGCTATAGAGCTCGGACCTCATGGTCTGAAATATGTGCCACGCACTGCTGTTAAGTCTCAGACCTTGGTGGATCTCATCAATGATTGGACAGAGCTACAAGTGCCCGAACAAAAACCGGATAACACTTATTGGACTATTCACTTCGATGGGTCCAGGCAATTGGAGGGCTCGGGGGCTGGAGTTGTATTGGCTTCCCCTAAAGGTGACAAGTTCCATTATGTGATACAATTGATGTTTCCTTGCACTAACAATGCGGCTGAGTATGAGGCCTTGCTCCATGGTCTTCGGATGGCTAAAGAGATGAATTTGAGCCGAGTAAGGTGCTTCGGCGACTCAGACTTGGTGGCTCAACAAGTATCAGGAAAGTGGGACTCCAAGGACCCTCTCATGGCGGCTTATCGCCGTGAGGTTGATGCCATTGCTGGACACTTTCAGGGTTATCAAGTAGAGCACATTGATCGCAGGAAGAACGAGGCGGCTGATGCTTTAAGCCGGCTCGGCTCTCAGCGAAAGCCGGTGCCGCCTAATACTTTCCTGGACATCTTGCATAACCCTTCTGTTAAGTTGCCTACAGAGGAAGACTTGGCTGTCCCTGACCCGGAGGCACGACTGGTGGCGGCTCTCCACATGATCCCAGACTAGACATTGCCCTACCTGGCTTACATGACCCGGGGAGATTTGCCTGAGGATGAAACTTTGGCCAGACAAATAACCCGGCGGTCTAAGTCAATGATTGTTATCAATGGTGAGTTGCATCGCCGCAGTGTAACGGGAGCGTTCCAGCGTTGTGTCTCTCCTGCGGAAGGTCAAGAGATCTTGCGTGAGATTCATGAAGGGGATTGTGGCCACCACACCGGCTCAAAGTCTCTTGTGGCCAAGGCTTTTCGTCATGGATTTTATTGGCTAACGGCTCATGCTGATGCGGAGGACTTGGTCAGTAAATGTGATGGTTGCCAAAGGTTCTCGCGACGGGCTCATGTGCCGGCTCAGGAGCTGAGGATGATCCCAATCACTTGGCCCTTTGCGGTCTGGGGGCTTGATATGGTTGGGCCTTTTAAAAGGTCTAAGGATAAGAAGACCCACCTCTTGGTGGCAGTTGACAAGTTTACCAAGTGGGTTGAAGCAGAGCCAGTTAGCAAGTGTGATGCAGCCACGGCAGTTCAGTTTATGAAAAAGGTGATCTTTCGCTTTGGCTTTCCACACAGCATTATAACTGACAATGGTACTAATTTATCCAAAGGCGCCATGGAGGAGTTTTGTCAACGAGAGCATATTAGACTTGATGTTTCATCAGTGGCTCACCCTCAGTCCAATGGTCAAGCTAAGAGGGCTAATCAAGAGATTCTGAAAGGCATCAAACCCCGGCTTTTGGTCACTTTATAACGGACGCCGGGTTGTTGGGTGGAGGAGTTACCCTCCGTGTTGTGGAGCATCAACACTACTCCTAACAGGTCTACAGGTTTCACGCCTTTCTTCATGGTTTATGGAGTGGAAGCAGTCCTCCCCAGTGACATCCGTCATGACTCGCCTCGAGTGGCGGCTTATGTTGAGGTGGATAATGAACAGGCGCGCCAAGATGCTCTTGACTTGTTGGACGAACAGCGTGATGTGGCAGCAGCTCGCTCAGCGATTTACCAACAGGACCTGCGCCATTATCATAGTCACCGGGTTAAATCCCGGGTCTTCCAGGAAGGCGATCTGGTGCTCCGGCTCATCCAAGATCAAACAGATGCGCACAAGCTATCCCCGCCTTTGGAAGGGCCCTTTGTGGTCAGCAAGAATTTGCACAACGGGTCATATTACCTCATTGACATTCAGGAGCACAAAGATTCACGTAAGTCGGAGGAGGAGACCCATCGGCCGTGGAACATAGCTCAGCTTCGGCCTTATTACACTTGAGCCACCGGCTCTCATAATGTACATATTTCCCTAAGCCATGTATATATTATGATAAGCAATAAATCAGGACCTCTGTCCTTTTTTCTCCTCCAAAGATAAACGTGTTGTTTTCATTACAAGATCATATGATAATTTGAAGGAGGGTCCGTCTTATGATCGTATTCGAATCTAGCCATACACAATATAGTCACTTGGGGGCTTCCTGTTCAAACATAGGTCGTATTCGAACCAAAGAGAACATAGCTGTCGATACCCATTTGATTGGCAAAGTGCCGAGCTCATTGGGGAGTTTTCTTTGATCATATTTGAATCATAGTTTAACCCCTTTGGGAACCGACGTGGATCGTATCCGAATCAGCGTCGTTAAACAATTTTTAAGTCATTTGGGGGCTTCCTGTTCAAACATGGGTCGTATTCGAACCAAAGAGAACATAGCTGTCGGTACCCTCTTGATTGGCATCGCCACACCCACTGGGGGCTATATGATCGTATTCGAATCTTAGCATAACCCCTTTGGGACGGGTCTCTGGTCGTATTCGAACCAGAAGCCTCTAAGTTTTTCTGATTTATAGCAAGTTCTTCAGATTATTTCAAGTATGCACGGCGGGTCTCACCTTGCCGGCTTAAACTTTGATCTACAGTACTAGTTGAATACAATTGGCGTTCTTAAGACTGGTAAACCGGAGTTGAGGTACCAACCTTATTTCCCGGGTTATATAAGCTGATAGTGTGCTTGCAGGCCGGTAAGTGTGTTATTACGGGTATGTCAAAGACATGATTGAGGACCAGTCTTTTTTGATTCATCTTCCGGGTTATATGTCTAAAACTACGATTCTCAGTGCGGTAAGCCACCTAGAGACTTGTGATTTGTCTTTCTATGCAGGATAGTTAAAGGCAACTATTTGAGACTAAGGAAAATGAATGACCCGGGGAAATATAAAGGAGACAACTTCAATGGACTTCAGCATTCAACGCGTGCACGATGGCACGGCAAAATTAAAGTGTTGGTCCTACTCTATTACAAGACTCATTGAGTCCAAAAGGGTGGAGCATTGTTTAGTAAGCCGCTTGCAGAGTTACGATGCTTGCTGAGTTGAAATCTCCGGCTCATCCCTCTCCTCTCCTCCGGCTGTTCCCAAGACCTGGAAGGTTGACGACTTCCAGTCAATGCCGCTCAGAGCTTCAAATTGAGCTTCCTCGTCAATTAACCCGGCCGGGTCAACTTCCAGGGCAAATGTGTGCTTACGAGTCGGCGGGATTAAGTTGATGGCTTCGTAGCGCGGAGTGGGGATCCTCTGATTTTCTGCATTGTAACCCGGCTGGTACTTAGTCAGATCCGTATCATTGCCAATCAGAGTGGCCACCAGGCGTACGGTCTTCACGCAGGCAGCAAAGTCCCTTTGATCGAAGGGGGTGCCGTCTTCCTTCAAACTGGGGTAGCCCAGAGCAATGTCCGCCGGGTCTAACTCTGGAAGGAACGCCTTGGCCCGGCTCAGAGCGGCGATAGCTCCGGCTCTTGCCGAGGCCCGCCCCAGCTCTTGGACACGTTGGGGAAGAACGGCAAGCCGGCGAAGAACTTCCGCCAGATGAGTCGGCACCTCGTTGGATAGGGCTACCACGGCCAAGGCGCGCTGTGACCCGGTGTAGAGTTGCTCCACCAGGGTGTACACGGCCTTCAGCTTGGTTACCACGCTTTGGTTGAGGTTGGCGCTTCTGGGACCTGTGTAACAGAGTAAGATGAGCCGCCGGCAATGATGGGTTATGAGACATAAAAAATTTAAACTGGATGAAAGCCGGTGGATGACTTACCGAAGATTGCGGCAACCATCTGGGACACTTGGTGCTTTAAGCCGGAGAGTTCGGCGGTCTTCTCTGACAGAGCCTTCTCCGCCTGTTCGGCCCGGTTCACCAGAGTAGCCTTCTCTTCGGCCCAGGCTCTCCGTTCAGCGTCAAAGTCCATCTTCAGCTTTTCTTGCGCAGCAATACTGGACACAAATTTGGCATTGGCCTTCCAGGTCTCAGTTTCTTGCGTCTTTAGGCGGGTCTTCAGATCGGAGATGTCAGCTTCAAGCTTCTTGCAGGCAGCCTGCATAATTTCCGGGTTATAGGATGAACAGTTATTATGCAATTTTCAAAGTCCCAAGCACTTTCCAAGCAAAGACACTTGGCACTTGGGGGCTAATGCATATCGAATGTTTCTATCTACAATTTGCCGGTTCAAGTGATTAAGCCGGAACTTAAGTCTAAAACATATTCTATCATAAGTCGTAGACTTGGGGGCTAGAGCATGGTAAGAATAACAAGATAACTATACAGTAAGCAAGAACAAAGAAGAGTGGTACCTCAGACTTCTGCTAAATCTGGTTCACCATGCCGATCTCTGCATCCCGGCTCTTGTGCACTTGGCTGACGTAGCCGGAGACGATCTCTCTGATGTTCAGGTTGGCGTAGTCGGTGAGGTCCAGATTAACCCAGCGGGGCTGTAGCAACTCCCCCTTGGCGGAGCACTTGGCCAGCGCAGTAGGTCTCCCCAGCTCAACAAATTCCGTCCGGGTGATTACCACATCCGGGTCATCTGCTGGTGGAGCCGAGCTGGAGGCCTCCGGGTTAGCAGAAGCTTCTGCTATTGGCTTGTCGGTTGGAGCAGTGGCTTCAGGCGCAGAGGCAGCTGGCGGGTCTTGAGCGGCTACTTTCGGTTCAGGCATGTCCGGCTCTTCGACCGGCTTATTCTTCTTCGCCCTTTTGTTGAGTTTTGCCTGGGCACTGAAAAGACAAAAAGGTTAGGTACAAAAGTGTAAGTAAAGACAAGTACAACATGAGATGATCATCATTACCCGGGCACGGTCTTGAAAGCCGGCAGGTTCGACTGCATAGAGTCGCCAGAAGAGGGGGAAGTTTCCTGATAATTTGAGTCAGAAGAGTTGAGCGGTTGACGTATAACACCCGCCAAAGGATGAAAAGGGTACAAGTTTGAGATCACCTCGGTCCGGCGTTTCCTCGACGCGTCAGGTAAGCCGGAAGAGAGGTCAGCGTCCTTGTTGGTCCGGGAGTGCCGCCGGCTCTCATGAGTATGTCGCTTCAAAAGAAATTGAGGATCTTGATAAGCTAAAGGATGTGAAAATCTTACTTTCCGGGTTACCCTTCGGACTTTCAGCCTTGGCAAGGGCTCCGAGTAGGAGGAAAGTGACATTACCTCTTCAACCACTGGGTTACTTGCTCCGGTGTCATCCTGTTGATGAACAGTATTGATAAGGCGGACAGAAATAAGCAATAAACATAACAAAGAGCTTACAGGTTCAGGGGTTACCTCTGACTCGGAGCTGTCGCTTAGTTGCATCAGCTCTGAAGCAGTAGGCCTACTTCCCTTCTTACGGGGAGCGGCTCTCTTGGCGGCTTTCTTCGCCTTCCTGGCCTTCTTGGCCGCCTCATGGTCATATTTGACCTTCCAAAATTTTTCATCAGCCTGAAAAATACAATGATGATTTCTTGAAGATTCAGATGAAAGTTATCTACAGAAGAAGATAAAATGTTCAGATCAGCGGCTTACTGTTGGGGCTGGATTGGTCTTGCAGAAGGGGGCTAACCCGGTCCTTCCGCAGTCTGCCAAGCCCTCGTTCAAGAGAGCCTTGGTCATGTCTTCAGCAACGTCTTTAGGAAGATCGTTGCAGCTGTGTCGCAGGGGGTCATCTTTCCGGCCTGTGTACTCACACATTAAGACGGGGCGGCGGCTCAGGGGGATCACCCGCCACGAGATCCAGACCCGGACCAGATCAATTCCGTTGAGACCATTGCCCAGGAGAGCCTTGATCTTGTTGATGGTGGGGAGCAGAGGTTGGCGCTCCGCCTGAGTTAACTTGTCAGACAGAGGGTGAGTCGGCTCCAGACGTGAAGGGCGAAAGCCGGGCAGCGGGCTCTCGTCAGCCGGCGACGTGTCTTGGCAATAGAACCACGTCTGGTTCCAGTCCTTTGGGTGGCTTGGCGGCTCGGCGTAAGGGAAAAGGCAGTCCCTCCGTCGCTGGATGGAGATGCCACCAAGTTCCAAGCTTGGCCCGTTGGCGCACTCGTTCTGACGGTTCAGGTAGAAGAGCTCTCTGAAGAGCAGCAGGTTGGGTTCTTCTCCAAGGTAGACCTCGCAGAACACTTGGAAATTGCATATGTTGGACACCGAGTTGGGTCCTATATCTTGTGGCCGCAGGTCAAAGAAATTCAATACATCACTGAAGAACTTTGAGCCGGGCGGTGCGAAACCCCGGCTCATGTGATCCGCAAAAATCACTACCTCCCCGTCCTTTGGCTGTGGTCTCTCCTCTGACGGGTCAGGGGCACGGTAGGACATGACGTCCTTCTTAGGCAGGTAACCTGACTTGACAAAATCCGCTAAAGTCTCATCGGTGACATTGGACCTCATCCAATTGCAAGTGATGGATGCTTTAGGAGCTTTGGGAGGCATGGTGAAAGTCGGCAGCCTATGATAAAAGGAAACGTCCGGTTTAATTATAAGCCGGAGGAAATTTACAGTTCAATGTTAAAGTGGTGGCTTATGGAGGGGACTAATGATATATGTCTAAGTGCATCGGGTTATCTAAGCCGCTGGTGTGCTTGAGAGTAATTCAAATCGTCTACAGCCTTGTTGTAAGTGAGCCGGAAAATTTTACGGCGCGTGGTTTCCTTTGAGCCGGAAGGTTCTACGGCGCGTGATTTCTTTAAACCGGAAATGTAAACCGCCATGACTCAACGAGTGCAGTTTTTTACTAAGTATGGTGAAAACAGGTTTCACACATTGCAGTAAATAATTTGGATCAAAATGGTCGGTCAAAAGGAAAGTTCCTAGACCTAAAAACAGACGCAGGGGAAGTTCTTGGGCTCGAACGAGGCCTTTATGCAGTAAAAAGAGGTCTACCTGCATTAGAAATGAGTACTAAACAGCCGCCGCATTGGTTCTATATTATCCTAAGATTAAGAAGAGGCAGTAAAAATCAAATCTACCGAGGGCCGCGAAGAACATGGGAAGAACAGGAAGAAGCTCCACGGCGGATCTGTTCTACGGGGCTGCAAGAACTTACAGGGGCTGGTGAGTCGCGGAGGTCGCTGCCGTTCTCTGCATTCAACAGGTTGATGCAGCGGCCGGAGTCGGTGAGGACGAGAAGACCCGCGGCGGCGACGGCAACAGAGCTCGAGCGAAAGAACAGTGGCGTGAGGAGGAAGACGGGTGGCTGAAGGCCCGTCGGGCCGGACTATTTATAAGGGCGAGCTCATAAGTGGGCGCGAGAAACGAGGAGGCCACGGCGCGGTTATCTCGCCCGAGAGGCGCCTCGATTTTTGGGATAGCAGTAAAGATAAGATCCGTTGCGGATCTGGGGGAGTAAAAAATGGACTTAATGGAAGATGACGTCACGGCGGATCACCCGGAGTCCGGAGGATGACGTCACGCCGGATTATGGCCTTCACACAATTGTAAGCCGGAGGTTTTCTGTCGAAAGAATTGAAGATTGACATGAGCCGGCTCAAATCAATCTGGGGCCTAATGTTGAGGATATAGACCTTAGAGTCACCCGCCAGAAGGGGCCGGGTTACTCATAATGGTCATCGCCAGAAGCCCGGCGACAAGCTTGAAGACGGTGGGCCAAAGATGGGCTTAAGACCCGGATATGGCTTAAGGCCCGTAGTTACAACCATCATTATGGTAGAACTTGTAGTGTAAGGCAAGAATAGTTGAGAGTCCGAGCCGGACACTCTTATGAGCCGGCCGGGACTCTGAGAGCCGCTAGGCGTCAACCTCTCTATATAAAGGGACGACCCGGCAGCGGTTTAGGGACAAGAGAGATCTCATCGAGAGCCAGGCATAGCAGTTAAGCTCCCTGGTCATCGAAACCCTAATCAATACCACCTCAACTGGACGTAGGCTTTTACCTTCACCGTAAGGGGCCGAACCAGTATAAACCCTCGTGTTCCTTGTCCCATTAACCCCTTCAAGCTTCCTAGCGGCGATGGCTCCACGACTAAGTCCTAGCTTGAGGACATCTGCCGTGACAATTCCACGACACCCACCACGAAAACTTCGGACGAAATATCTATCATATGTTTGTTCCGGCTTATTCTGCAAGCCAATACTTTGTTTTGTTTTGTATTGTGGTATTCAAGTTGCTTCAAAATCAAATGTTGATTCCATATCTTCTTCTAAGTGGCTTCTCAATTTATGGAAGTGTGATGATTTACTATGGAATTCATTCGTTCATCTTCGTTCGAATGTTTATTGTGAAGACTATATGTTGCAATTTCTATGCGTTGATTCTACTTATCATTTTGTCTATCAAGATGCTAACGGATGTCACCCTCTTCGGGATGGCTCCGCCAACGCGTCAGAATCCGGATCGCAATGAAGGGAGTCAAGCGAACCCTCCGCCACCACCTCCGCCTCCGGAGGCATGGCAAGCTATCATGGCAGCCACCAACGCCAATGCTCAGATGATTCTGCAACTCTTGCAAGAACGCACCCAAGGGCAAGGCAATCAAGGTCAAGGCAACAATTAGCCTCACTTCGCTACACTCAACCAGTTTCTCGCAAATCAGCCCAAGTCTTTCAGCTACTGTGTCGAGGCCACGGATGCCGATGATTGGCTCGTGGACATCAACAAGCATTTTGAATGTAGCAATGTCAGGCCTGAGGACTATGTCAAGTTCGCTTCTTTTCAGCTCAAGGACCAAGCTGCTGATTGGTTTCAACAATACAAAGATTCCAGAGGAGGTCGTGTGATCACTTGGACTGACTTCTGTCGGGACTTCAAAGCGCACCACATTCCACAAAGTGTTGTTGAGAGCAAGCGTGAGGAGTTCTACAATCTCAAGCAAGGCAACATGTCTGTGTATCAATTCAACATCCAGTTTCAGAAACTTGCTCGCTTCGCTAAACAAGACGTTCCTGATGAAAAGAGCATGATCTATCACTTCAGAGGTGGCCTTAGAGAGGATCTGCAGTTAGCTCTCGTTCTTGTTGAGCCTACTCAGTTTGATCAATTCTACAATATGGCACTGAAGCAAGAGGCTGCTCAGCTCAAGTGTGAGGCTTCTAAGAAGAGAGTCAGAGACGCAGTTCAGTCTTCTTCTTCCTCACTTGTGGCTGCTAAGCAACAGAAGTTTTGGTTGCCTCCTCCTCCTCCTCCGTTTCGTCAGCCTTACCAGCAGAAGAACAAAGGTGGCCATGGTTCTTCCCACTCTTCCAACTCTGGCTATCAGAACAAGTCTCAGAATCAAGCTCCAAAGTCCAATGCTCCTTATCATCGTCCACTCTCAGAGGTGACTTGCAACAAGTGTCAGCAGCAAGGTCACTATGCTAACAAGTGCTTCAACCAAAGGCACCTTCCGCCTCCACCTCCTGTCAGATCTTCCCGCAATGCAGTGGTCAAGCATAATTCCAAGTTTGCAAAGGTGAACATGATGAATGCAGCTCAAGCGGAGGAATCGACTGATGTGATAATGGGTAATCTTCCTGTTAATGATATTCCTGCAAAAGTTCTTTTTGATACTGGTGCATCGCTTTCTTTCATATCAAGACCTTTTGCATCCAAGCATGAGTTGGTTTTTCAAGGTTTGCCTAGACCGTTAGCAGTTGTCTCTCCGGGCAAATGCATGAATGCAAGTTCCATGGTTCCGGATGTTTCCATCAAGATGGGAAACTATAAATTTCTGTCTTCTCCAGTGGTTCTTGGTGACTCGGATATTGATCTAATTCTCGGGATGGACTGGCTTTCTAAGCACAAGGCTCAACTTGATTGTGCTGCCAGGGAAATTCAATTGACACACTCTTCTGAGGATGTGATTATTTATGCCGTTCGTGATGAAACCATTCGGTTATTTTCTCTCAATGAGAAGGGCGAATTGAATGCCATCTCTCAAATTCCAGTCGTTTGTGAGTACCAAGATGTCTTTCCAGAAGAGCTTCCGGGTATGCCTCCTCACCGGCCAGTTGAGTTCGTTATCGATCTTGAGCCAGGAACTGAACCTGTTTGCAAGCGTCCATACAAGCTTGGACCCAACGAGCTGAAGGAATTGAAGAAACAGCTCGATGAACAAGAGCGTCTGGGTTTGATCAGATCGAGTTCATCTCCATGGGGTTGTGGTGTTCTTTTTGTAAAGAAGAAGGATGGCACGGACCGACTTTGTGTCGACTACCGTCCATTGAACAAGAAGACAATCAAGAACAAGTATCCACTTCCCAACATCAATGAGCTATTTGAGCAACTCAAAGGTGCTAAAGTATTCTCCAAGCTTGACCTTCGTATGGGTTATCATCAGATTCGCATTCGTGCAGAAGATATTCCCAAGACAGCATTCAGAACAAGCTTTGGTTCTTATGAATATACTGTCGTGTCTTTCGGCCTTGTCAATGCTCCTCCAACTTTCTCTCGGATGATGAATTTCATCTTCAACCCCTATACCAATGAATTCGTCCTGGTGTATCTCGATGATATATTGGTCTTCTCCAAGAATAAGAAGGACCATGCCAAACATTTGCGATTGGTGCTCGACAAGCTCAGAGAGTATCAATTCTATGCGAAGTTCTCCAAATGTGAGTTTTGGCTCAATGAAGTTCTTTACCTTGGTCACATCATCTCTGCCAAGGGCATCGCTGTTAACCCCAAGAAGGTGTCCGCAATTGTGAATTGGCAACCTCCTCAGAATGTCAAGCAGCTCCACAGTTTTCTAGGTCTTGCAAGCTATTGCCGAAGATTCGTTGAGAATTTCTCTAAGATTGCAAAGCCTCTTTCCAACCTCCTCCAGAAGAATGTGAAGTATGTCTGGTCTCCTGAGTGTGACGTTGCTTTCAACACTCTCAAAGAGAAACTCGTCACAGCTCCTGTCTTGACTCCTCCTGATGAATCCAAGCCACTTGAAGTTTTCTGTAATGCTTCTCTCCAAGGTCTCGGTGCTGTGTTAATGCAAGAGAAGAAAGTTGTGGCCTATACCTCTCATCAGTTGAAGCCCAATGAAAAGAACTACCCCACTCACGATCTTGAGTTGGCGGCAGTTGTCCATGCATTAATAACGTGGAGACATCTCTTGTTGGGAAGACAAGTGGACATATTCACCGATCACAAGAGTCTCAAGTACATCTTCACTCAGCCCAACCTCAACCTCAGGCAGACTCTGAAGGAAATATGCCCTAGAGGCAATAATAAAGTATTATTTATTTCCTTATATCATGATAAATGTTTATTATTCATGCTAGAATTGTATTAACCGGAAACATAATACATGTGTGAATACATAGACAAACAGAGTGTCACTAGTATGCCTCTACTTGACTAGCTCGTTAATCAAAGATGGTTATGTTTCCTAGCCATAGACATGAGTTGTCATTTGATTAACGGGATCACCTCATTAGGAGAATGACGTGATTGACTTGACCCATTCCGTTAGCTTAGCACCCGATCGTTTAGTATGTTGCTATTGCTTTCTTCATGACTTATACATGTTCCTATGACTATGAGATTATGCAACTCCCGTTTACCGGAGGAACACTTTGTGTGCTACCAAACGTCACAACGTAAATGGGTGATTATAAAGGTGCTCTACAGGTGTCTCCAAACATACTTGTTGGGTTGGCGTATTTCGAGATTACGATTTGTCACCCCGATTGTCAGAGAGGTATCTCTGGGCCCACTCAGTAATGCACATCAATATAAGCCTTGCAAGCATTGTGACTAATGAGTTAGTTGCGGGATGATGTATTACGGAACGAGTAAAGAGACTTGCCGGTAACGAGATTGAACTAGGTATCGAGATACCGACGATCGAATCTCGGGCAAGTAACATACCGATGACAAAGGGAACAACGTATGTTGTTATGCGGTCTGACCGATAAAGATCTTCGTAGAATATGTGGGAACCAATATGAGCATCCAGGTTCCGCTATTCGTTATTGACCGGAGAGGTGTCTCGGTCATGTCTACATAGTTCTCGAACCCGTAGGGTCCGCACGCTTAACGTTACGATGACAGTTTTATTATGAGTTTATGTATGTTGATGTACCGAAGGAGTTCGGAGTCCTGGATGAGATCGGGGACATGACGAGGAGTCTCGAAATGGTCGAGACGTAAAGATCGATATATTGGACGACTATATTCGGACTTCGGAAAGGTTCCGAGTGATTCGGGTATTTTTCGGAGTACCGGAGAGTTACGGGAATTCGTATTGGGCCTTAATGGGCCATACGGGAAAGGAGAGAAAGACCCCAAAGGGTGGCCGCACCCCTCCCCATGGGCTAGTCCGAATTGGACTAGGGAGGGGGGGCGCCCCCTTCCTTCTTTCTCCTTCCCCCTTCCCTTCTCCTACTCCCACAAGGAAAGGAGGAGTCCTACTCCCGGTGGGAGTAGGACTCCCCCCTTGGGCGCGCCACCTCCCCTTGGCCGGCCCTTTCCTCCTTGCTCCTTTATATACGAGGGCAGGGGGGCACCTCTAAACAACACTTGATATACGATATTTTAGCCGTGTGCGGTGCCCCCTCCACCATATTACACCTCGATAATACCGTTGCGGAGCTTAGGCGAAGCCCTGCGTCAGTGGAACATCATCATCGTCACCACGCCGTCGTGCTGACGAAACTCTCCCTCAATACTTGGCTGGATCGGAGTTCGAGGGACGTCATCGAGCTGAACGTGTGCTGAACTCGGAGGTGCCGTGCGTTCGGTACTTGATCGGTCGGATCGTGAAGACGTACGACTACATCAACCGCGTTGTGATAAACGCTTCCGCTGTCGGTCTACGAGGGTACGTGGAAAACACTCTCCCCTTTCGTTGCTATGCATCACCATTATCTTGCGTGTGCGTAGGAAAACTGTTGAAATTACTACGTTCCCCAACAGTGGCATCCGAGCCAGGTTTTATGCGTTGATGCTATGCACGAGTAGAACACAAGTGAGTTGTGGGCGATATAAGTCATACTGCTTACCAGCATGTCATACTTTGGTTCAGCGGTATTGTGAGATGAAGCGGCCCGAACCGACATTACGCGTATGCTTACGCGAGACTGGTTTCACCGTTGCGAGCACTCGTTGCTTAAAGGTGACCGGCGGGCGTCTGTCTCTCTCACTTTAGTTGAACCGAGTGTGGCTACGCCCGGTCCTTGCGAAGGTTAAAACAGCACCAACTTGACAAACTATCGTTGTGGTTTTGATGCGTAGGTAAGAACGGTTCTTGCTAAGCCCGTAGCAGCCACGTAAAACTTGCAACAACAAAGTAGAGGACGTCTAACTTGTTTTTGCAGGGCATGTTGTGATGTGATATGGTCAAGACATGATGTGATATAATTTGTTGTATGAGATGATCATGTTTTGTAACCGAGTTATCGGCAACTGGCAGGAGCCATATGGTTGTCGCTTTATTGTATGAATTGCAATCGCCATGTGATAGTTTTACTTTATCACTAAGCGGTAGCGATAGTCGTAAAAGCAATAAGTTGGCGAGACGACAACGATACTACGATGGAGATCAAGGTGTCGCGCTGGTGACGATGGTGATCATGACGGTGCTTCGGAGATGGAGATCACGAGCACGGTGCTTCGAAGATGGAGATCACAAGCACAAGATGATGATGGCCATATCATATCACTTATATTGATTGCATGTGATGTTAATCCTTTATGCATCTTATCTTGCTTTGATTGACGGTAGCATTATAAGATGATCTCTCACTAAAATTTCAAGATAAAAGTGTTCTCCCTGAGTATGCACCGTTGCGAAAGTTCTTCGTGCTGAGACACCACGTGATGATCGGGTGTGATAGGCTCTACGTTCAAATACAACGGGTGCAAAACAGTTGCACACGCGGAATACTCAGGTTAAACTTGACGAGCCTAGCATATGCAGATATGGCCTCGGAACACGGAGACCGAAAGGTCGAGCGTGAACCATATAGTAGATATGATCAACATGGTGATGTTCACCATTGAAACTACTCCATCTCACGTGATGATCGGACATGGTTTAGTTGATATGGATCACGTGATCACTTAGAGGATTAGAGGGATGTCTATCTAAGTGGGAGTTCTTAAGTAATATGATTAATTGAACTTAAATTTATCATGAACTTAGTCCTGATAGTATTTTGCAAATTATGTTAATAGATCAATAGCTCGCGTTGTTGCTTCCCTGTGTTTATTTTTGATATGTTCCTAGAGAAAAAATTATGTTGAAAGATGTTAGTAGCAAAGATGCGGATTGGATCCGTGATCTGAGGATTATCCTCATTGCTGCACAGAAAAATTATGTCCTTGATGCACCGCTAGGTGACAGACCTATTGCAGAAGCAGATGCAGACGTCATGAACGTTTGGCTAGCTCAATATGATGACTACTTGATAGTTTAGTGCACCATGCTTAACGGCTTAGAATCGGGACATCAAAGATGTTTTGAACGTCATGGACCATATGAGATGTTCCAGGAGTTGAAGTTAATATTTCAAGCAAATACCTGAGTTGAGAGATATGAAGTCTCCAACAAGTTCTATAGCTAAAAGATGGAGGAGAATCGCTCAACTAGTGAGCATGTGCTCAGATTGTCTGGGTACTACAATCGCTTGAATCAAGTGGGAGTTAATCTTCCAGATAAAATAGTGATTGACAGAATTCTCTAGTCACCATCACCAAGTTAGTAGAACTTCGTGATGAACTATAGTATGTAAGGGATGACGAAAGTAATTCACGAGCTCTTCCCGATGCTGAAATCGACGAAGGTAGAAATCAAGAAAGAGCATCAAGTGTTGATGGTTAACAAGACCACTAGTTTCAAGAAAAGGGCAAAGGGATAGAAGGGGAACTTCAAGAAGAACGGCAAGCAAGTTGCTGCTCAAGTGAAGAAGCCTAAATCTGGTCCTAAGCCTGAGACTAAGTGCTTCTACTGCAAAGGGACTGGTCACTGGAAGCGGAACTACCCCAACTATTTGGTGGATAAGAAGGATGGCAAAGTGAACAAAGGTATATTGGATATACATGTTATTAATGTGTACTTTACTAGTGTTTATAGCAACCCCTCGGTATTTGATACTGGTTCAGTTGCTAAGAGTAGTAACTCGAAACAGGAGTTGAAGAATAAACAAAGACTAGTAAAAGGAGAGGTGACGATGTGTGTTGGAAGTAGTTCCAAGATTGATATGATCATCATCACACACTCCATATACTTTCGGGATTAGTGTTGAAACTAAATAAGTGTTATTTGGTGTTTGCGTTGAGCATGAATATGATTTGATCATGTTTATTGCAATATGGTTATTCATTTAAGTTAGAGAACAATTGTTGTTCTGTTTACATGAATAAAAACCTTCTATGGTCATACACACCAACGAAAATGGTTTGTTGGATCTCGATCGTAGTGATACACATAATCATAATATTGAAGCCAAAAGATGCAAAGTTAATAATGATAGTGCAAATTATTTGTGGCACTGCCGTTTAGGTCATATTGGTGTAAAGCGCATGAAGAAACTCCATATTGATGGGATTTTGGAATCACTTGATTATGAATCACTTGATACTTGCGAACCGTGCCTCATGGGCAAGATGACTAAAACGCCGTTCTCCGGAACTATGGAGAGAGCAACAGATTTGTTGGAAGTCATACATACAGATGTATGTGGTCCAATGAATATTGAGGCTCGTGGCGGATATCGTTATTTTCTCACCTTCACAGATGATTTGAGCAGATATGGGTATATCTACTTAATGAAACATAAGTCTGAAACATTTGAAAATTTCATATAATTTCAGAGTGAAGTGGAAAATCATCGTAACAAGAAAAATAAAGTTTCTACGATCTGATCGTAGAGAAGAGTATTTGAGTTACGAGTTTGGCCTTCAGTTAAAACAATGTGAAATAGTTTCACTACTCACGCCACCTGGAACACCACGGTGTAATGGTGTGTCCGAACGTCGTAATCGTACTTTATTAGATATGGTGCGATATATGATGTATCTTACCAATCTACCACTATCGTTTTGGGGTTATGCATTAGAGACAGCTGCATTCACATTAAATAGGGCACCATCAAAATCCGCCGAGACGACGCCTTATGAACTGAGGTTTAGCAAGAAACCAAAGTTGTCGTTTCTTAAAATTTTGGGGTTGCGATGCTTATGTGAAAAAGTTTCATCCTGATAAGCTCAAACCCAAATCGGAGAAATGTGTCTTCATAGGATACCCAAAGGAAACAGTTGGGTACACCTTCTATCACAGATCCGAAGGCAAGAAATTCGTTGCTAAAAATGGATCCTTTCTAGAGTTTCTCTCGAAAGAAGTGAGTGGGAGGAAAGTAGAACTTGATGAGGTAACTGTACCTGCTCCCTTATTGGAAAGTAGTTCATCGCAGAAACCAGTTTCTGTGACGCCTATACCAATTAGAGAGGAAGTTAATGATGATGATCATGAAACTTCAGATCAAGTTATTACTGAACGTCGTAGGTCAACTAGAGTAAGATCCGCACCAGAGTGGTACGGTAATCCTGTTCTGGAGGTTATGTTACTAGACCATGACGAACCTACGAACTATGAAGAAGCGATGGTGAGCCCAGATTCCGCAAAATGGCTTGAGGCCATGAAATCTGAGATGACATCCATGTATGAGAACAAAGTATGGACTTTGATTGACTTGCCCAATGATCGGCGAGCCATTGAGATTAAATGGATCTTCAAGAGGAAGACGGACGCTGATAGTAGTGTTACTATCTACAAAGCTACACTTGTCGGAAAAAGGTTTTTGACAAAGTTCAAAGTGTTGAATACGATGAGATTTTCTCACTCGCAGCGATGCTTAAGTCTGTCTGAATCATGTTAGCAATTGCCACATTTTATGAAATCTGTCAAATGGATAAACAAAACTACATTCCTTAATTGTCGTGGAATTGTCACGACAGATGTCCTCAAGCTAGGACTTAGTCGTGGAACCATCGCCGCTAGGAAGCTTGAAGGGGTTAAACGAGACAAGGAACACGAGGGTTTATACTGGTTCGGCCCCTTACGGTGAAGGTAAAAGCCTACGTCCAGTTGAGGTGGTATTGATTAGGGTTTCGATGACCAGGGAGCTTAACTGCTATGCCTGGCTCTCGACGAGATCTTTCTTGTCCCCTAAACCGCTGCCGGGTCGTCCCTTTATATAGAGAGGTTGACATCCAGCAGCTTTTGAGAGTCCCGGCCGGCTCATAAGAGTGTCCGGCTCGGACTCTCAACTATTCTCGCCTTACACTACAAGTTCTACCATAATGACGGTTGTAACTACGGGCCTTAAGCCATCTCCGGGTCTTAAGCCCATCTTTTGGCCCACCGTCTTCGAGCTTGGCGCCGGGCTTCAGGTGATGACCCTTATGAGTAACCCGGCCCCACCGGGCAGGTGACTCCGAGGTTTATATCCTCAACATTAGGCCCCAGATTGATTTGAGCCGGCTCATGTCAATCTTCAATTCTTTCGACAGAAAAGCTCCGGCTTACAATTGTGTGAAAGCCATAACCCGGCGTGACGTCATCCTCTGGATTCCGGGTAATCCGCCGTGACGTCATCTTCCATTAAGTCCATTTTTTACTCCACCATATCCGCAACGGATCTTATCTTTACTGCCATCCCGAAAATTGGAGGCGTTTTTATGGTCAGATAACCACGCCGTGGCCTCCTCGTTTCTCGCGCTCACTTATGAGCTCGCCCTTATAAGTAGTCCGGCCCGATGAGCCTCCAGCAGTCTGTCTTCCTCCTCGCGCCACTGTTCTTCCGCTCGAGCTCCGTCACCGTCGCCACCGCGGGTCTTCTCGTCCTCACCGACTCCGGCCGCTGCATCAACCTGTTGCGTCCAGAGAAAACGGCGGCGATCCCCGCGACTCACCAGCACCCGTAAGTCTTCGCCACTCCGTAGAGTAGATCCACATTAGGCTCCTGCTGTTCTTCCCGTGTTCTTCGCCGTTCCTCGCAAGTCCCGGTAGTTTTTATTTTTACCGCCTTTCTTGATCTCCAACTGCATAGGACTGCTGCGGTAGTTGTTTTACGCCCATTCCAATGTTCATAGATCCCTTCTTACTGCGTACAGGCTCTGTTCAGGCTTATGAACTTCCTCGGCGTCTGTTTTAGGTCTAGAAATCTTTCCTTTTATTCAACCATTTTGATCCAAAATTTTCACCACGATTTGTGAAACTTGTTTTCACCACACTTAGTAAAAAACTGCATCTGCTGAGCTATGGCGGCTTACATTTCCGGCTCAAAGAAGCCACGCGCCGTAAAACTTTCCGGCTCAAAAGAAGCCACGCGCCGTAAAATTTTGCCGGCTCATTTATGATAAAGTTGTAGACAATCTAAATTACTCTCGCTACCTTCAGCGGCTTAGATAACCCGATGCATTTAGCCATATGTCATTAGGCCCCTTCATAAGCCGCCACTTTAAACATTGAACTGCAAATTCCCTCCGGCTTATAATTAAACCGGACATTTCCTTTTATCATAGGCTTCCGACTTTCACCATGCCTCCCAAAGCACCCACAGCACCCATCACTTGCAACTGGATGAGGTCCAACGTCACCGACGAAACCTTAGCAGATTTCGTGAAGACGGGTTACCTGCCCAAGAAGGACGTCATGTCTTACCGCGCCCCTGACCCGTCAGAGGAGAGACCACAGCCAAAGGACGGGGAGGTGGTGATATTTGCAGATTACATGAGCCGGGGCTTCGCACCGCCCGGCTCAAAGTTCTTTAGAGATGTACTGAATTTCTTTGACCTGCGGCCCCAAGACATAGGACCCAATTCGGTGTCGAACATATGCAACTTCCAAGTATTCTGCGAGGTCTACCTTGGAGAGGAGCCCAGCCTTCTGCTCTTCAGAGAGCTGTTCTATTTGAACCGTCAGAACGAGTGTGCCAACGGGCCGAGCTTAGAACTTGGTGGAATCTCCATTCAGCGACGGAGAGACTGCCTTTTTCCTTACGCTGAGCCGCCAAGTCACCCAAAGGACTGGAACCAGACGTGGTTCTACTGCCAAGACACGTCGCCGGCTGACGAGAGCCCGCTGCCCGGCTTTCGTCCTTCGCGTCTGGAACCAACTCACCCTCTGTCAGACAAGTTAACTCAGGCGGAGCGCCAACCTCTGATCCCCACCATCAACAAAATCAAGGCTCTCCTGGGAAATGGCCTTAATGGCATTGATCTGGTCCGAGTCTGGATCTCGTGGCGGGTGATCCCCTTAAGCCGCCACCCCGGCTTAATGTGTGAGTACACGGGCCGGAAAGATGACCCCCTGAGACACAGCCGCATCGATTTACCTGAAGAGGTTGCTGAAGATATGACCAAGGCTCTCTTGAACGAGAGCTTGGCAGACTGCGGGAGGACCGGCTTATGCCCCTTCTGCAAGACCAACCCGGCCCCAGCGGTAAGCCGCTGATCTGAACATCTTATTTTCTTCTGTAAATAGCTTTCATCTGAACCTTAAGAAATCGTCATTGTATTTTTCAGGTTGATGACAAATTCTGGAAGGTCAAATATGACCATGAGGCGGCCAAGAAGGCCAGGAAGGCTAAGAAATCCGCCAAGAGAGCCGCTCCCCGCAAGAAGGGAAGTAGGCCCACTGCCTCAGAGCTGCTTCAACTGAGTGACAGCTCCGAGTCAGAGGTAACCTCTGAACCTGTAAACTCTTGTTGCCTTTTTTTGTTTATTTCTGTCCACCTTAACAATACTGTTCATCAACAGGATGACACCGGAGCAAGTAACCCGGTGGTTGAAGAGGTAATGACACTTTCCTCCAACTCGGAGCCCTTGCCAAGGCTGAAAGTCCGAAGGGTAACCCGGAAAGTAAGATTTTCACATCCTTTAGCTTATCAAGATCCTTAATTTCTTTTGAAGCAACAGATTCATGAGAGCCGGCGGCACACCCGGACCAACAAGGATGCTGACCTCTCCTCCGGCTTACCTGAGGCATCAAGGAAGCGCCGGACCGAGGTTATCTCCAACTTATATCCTTTTCATCCTCTGGCGGGTGTTATACGTCAACCTCTCAATTCTTCTGATTCAAATTATCAGGAAACGTCTCCTTCCTCTGGTGACTCGATGCAGTCGAATTTGCCGGCTTTCAAGACCGTACCCGGGTAATGATGATCATCCCTTGTTGTGCTTTATCTTTACTCATACTTTTGTACTAACCTCTTGTCCTTTTAGTGCTCAAGCAAACCTCAGTAAAAGAGCAAGGAAAAATAAGCCGGTGGAGGAGTCGGTCGTGACGGAACCGGAAGTTTCCGCTCAAGAGCCGCCAGCCGCCTCTGCCCCTGAAGCCACCGCTCCCACCGACGAGCCAGCCATGGAGACTTCCACCAACCCGGATATCTCCAGCCCGGCTCAGCCAGCCGATGACCCGGACGTGGTAATCACCCGGACGGAGTTTGTTGAGCCGGGGAGACCCACTGTGCTGGCCAAGCATTCCGCCAAGGAAGAGTTGCTAGAGCGCAGCCGGGCCAATCTGGACCTCACCAATTACACAAACTTGAGCGTCGGAGAGATCGTCTCCGGCTATGTGAGTCAGGTGCACAAGAGCCGGGATTTGGAGATCAACATGGTGAATCAGATACAGCAGAAGTTTGAGGTACCACTCTACTGCTTACTGCATAGTTATCTTTACCATACTAGCCCCCAAGTCGACGACTTATGATTGAATATGTTGTAGACTTAAGTTCCGGCTTACTTCCATGAACCGGTAATTTGTAGATAGAAATGTTCAACATGCATTAGCCCCCAAGTGCCAAGTGTCTTTGCTTGGAAAGCGCTTGGGACTTTAAGTTTGCATAGTAACTTGTTCATATCATAACCCGGAAATTGTGTAGGCTGCTTGCAAGAAGCTTGAGGCTGACATCTCTGATCTGAAGACCCGCCTGAGGACGCAGGAAACTGAGACCCGGAAGGCCAACGCCAAATTTGTGTCCAGTATTGCTGCTCAAGAGAAGCTGAAAAAGGACTTTGAAGCTGAACGGAAAACTTGGGCCGAAGAGAAGGCTACTTTGGTGAGCTGGGCCGAACAGGCGGAGAAGGCTCTGACGGAGAAAACCGCCGAACTCTCCTGCTTAAAGCGCCACGTGTCACAGATGGTCGCCGCAATCTTCGGTAAGTTGCTCAACCGGCTTTCATCAAGTTTATAATCTTTATGTCTCGTAACTCCCATTATTGCCAACGGCTTACCTTACTCTGTTAAACAGGTCCAAGGAGCGCCAACCTCAACCAAAGCGTGCTGACCAAGTTGAAGGCCGTGTACACTCTGGTGGAGCAACTCTACACCGGGTCACAGCGCGCCTTGGCCGTGGTGGCCCTATCCAATGAGGTGCCGACTCACCTGGCGGAAGTTCTTCGCCGGCTTGCCGTTCTTCCTCAACGGGTCCAAGAGCTGCGACGGGCCTCTGCAAGAGCCAGAGCCGTAGCTGCTCTGAGCCGGGCCAAGGCGTTCCTTCCGGAACTAGACCCGGCGGACATTGCCCTTGGCTACCCCAGCTTGAAGGAAGACGGCACCCCCTTCGACCAAAAGGACTTTGCAGCCTGCGTGAAGATCGTGCGCCCGGTGGCCACCCTGATTGGAAATGACACGGATCTGACCAAGTACCAGCCGGGTTACGATGCAGAGAATCAGAGGATCCCCACTCCGCGTTATGAAGCCATCAGCTTAGTCCCGCCGACTCGTAAGCACACCTTTACCCCGGAAATTGACCCGGCCGGGTTAATTGATGAGGAAGCTTGATTTGAAGCTCTGAGCGGCATTGACTGGAAATCGTCAACCTTCCAGGTCTTGGGAACAGCCAGAGGAGCGGAGAGGGATGAGCTCGAAGCGTCGACCCAGCAAGCATCTTAACTCTGTAGGCGGCTTATTTAAACAATGCTTCACCCTTTTGGACTCGATGAGTCTTGTAATAGAATAGGACCAACACTTTAATTTTGCCGTGCCATCGTGCACGTGTTGAATGCTGAATTCCATTGAAGTTGCTTCCTTATATTTCTCCGGGTCATAATTTGATCATTCATTTTCCTTAAGCTCAAATAGTTGCCTTTAACTATCCTGCATAGAAAAACAAATCACAAGTCTCTAGGCGGCTTTACCGCACTGAGAATCGGAGTCTCGTACATATAACCCGGAATAAAGAGCTAAGTCATGAAAGACTGATCCTCAATCATATCCTTGATATAATCGTAATAACACGCTTACCGGTCTTCAAGTACACTTCCGGTTTATATAACCCGGGTAATAAGGCTGGTGCCTCAATCCCGGTTTACCAGTTTTACCAACGCCGATTGTGTGCGACTAGTATTATGAATCAAAGTTAAGCCGGCAAAGTGAGACCCGCCGTGCACACTATTGAAACAATCAGAAGAACTCGTTGTAGATCAGAAAAGCTTAGGGGCTTCCGGTTCGAATACGACCAGAGACCCGTCCCAAAGGGGTTATGCTAAGATTCGAATGCGATCATATAGCCCCCAGTGGGTGTGGCGATGCCAATCAAGAGGGTACCGACAGCTATGTTCTCTTTGGTTCGAATACGACCCATGTTTGAACAGGAAGCCCCCAAATGACCTTAGGAGTTGTTTAACGACGCTGATTCGAATACGATCCACGTCGGTTCCCAAAGGGGTTGAACTATGATTCAAATATGATCAAATAAAACTCCCCAATGAGCTCAGCATTTTGCCAATCAAATGGGTATCGACAGCTATGTTCTCTTTGGTTCGAATACGACCTATGTTTGAACAGGAAGCCCCCAAGTGACCTTATCGCGTACGGCTAGATTCGAATACAATCATAAGCCGGATCCTCCTTCAAGTTATCATGTGATCTTGCAATGGAAACAATACGCCCACCTTTGGAGGAGAAAAAAGGATAGAGGTCCTGCTTTATTGCTTATCATAATATATACATGGCTATAGAAATATATACAGTATGAGAGCCGGTGGCTCAAGTGTAGTAGGGTCGAAGCTGAGCTATGTTCCACGGCCGACGGGTCTCCTCCTCCGACTTGCGTGAATCTTTGTGCTCCCGAACGTCAATGAGGTAATATGACCCGTTATGCAAGTTCTTGCTGACCACAAAGGGTCCTTCCCAAGGCGGGGATAACTTGTGCGCATCTGTTTGATCTTGGATGAGCCGGAGCACCAGATCACCTTCCTGGAAGACCCGGGACTTAACCCGGCGACTGTGATAACGGTGCAGGTCTTGTTGGTAAATCGCGGATCGAGCCGCTGCCACATCACGTTGCTCGTCCAACAAGTCAAGAGCATCTTGGCGCGCCTGTTCATTATCCGCCTCAACATAAGCCGCCACTCGAGGCGAGTCATGACGGATGTCACTGGGGAGGACTGCTTCCGCTCCATAAACCATGAAAAAAGGCGTGTAACCCGTAGACCTGTTAGGTGTAGTATTGATGCTCCATAACACAGAGGGCAACTCCTCCACCCAACAACCCGGCGTCCGTTGCAAAGGGACCAAAAGCCGAGGCTTGATGCCTTTCAGAATCTTCTGATTAGCCCTCTCAGCTTGACCATTGGATTGAGGGTGAGCCACTGATGAAACATCAAGTCGAATACGCTCTCGTTGACAAAACTCCTCCATGGCGCCTTTGGATAGATTGGTACCATTGTCAGTTATAATGCTATGTGGAAAACCAAAGCGAAAGATCACCCTTTTCATGAACTGAACCGCCGTGGCTGCGTCACACTTGCTAACCGGCTCTGCTTCAACCCACTTTGTGAATTTATCAACCGCCACCAAGAAGTGGGTCTTCTTATCCTTGGACCTTTTAGAAGGCCCAACCATATCAAGCCCCCAGACCGCAAAGGGCCAAGTAATTGGGATCATCCTCAGCTCCTGAGCCGGCACATGAGCCCGTCGCGAGAACCTTTGGCAACCATCACATTTACTGACCAAGTCCTCCGCATCAGCATGAGCCGTCAGCCAATAAAAACCATGACGAAAAGCCTTGGCCACAAGGGATTTTGAGCCAGCATGATGGCCACAATCCCCTTCATGAATCTCACGCAAGATCTCTTGACCTTCCTCAGGGGAGACACAATGCTGGAATGCTCCCGTAACACTGCGGCGATGCAGCTCACCATTGATAACAACCATTGACTTAGACCGCCGGGTTATTTGTCTAGCCAAAGTTTCATCCTCAGGCAAATCTCCCCGGGTCATGTAAACCAGATAGGGCACTGTCCAATCCGGGATGATGTGGAGAGCCGCCACCAGTCGTGCCTCTGGGTCAGGGACAGCCAAGTCTTCCTCTGTAGGCAACTTAACAGAAGGGTTATGCAGGACGTCCAGGAAAATATTAGGCGGCACCGGTTTTCGCTGAGAGCCCAGCCGGCTTAAAGCATCAGCCGCCTCGTTCTTCCTGCGATCAATGTGCTCTACTTGGTAACCCTGAAAGTGCCCAGCAATGGCATCAACTTCACGGCGATAAGCCGCCATGAGAGGGTCCTTGGAGTCCCACTTTCCTGATACTTGTTGAGCCACCAAGTCTGAGTCGCCGAAGCACCTTACCCGGCTCAAGCTCATCTCCTTAGCCATCCGAAGACCGTGGAGCAAGGCCTCGTACTCAGCCGCATTGTTAGTGCAAGGAAACATCAACTGTAGCACATAATGGAACTTGTCACCCTTAGGGGAAGCCAACACGACTCCAGCCCCCGAGCCCTCCAATTGCCTGGACCCATCGAAGTGAATAGTCCAGTATGTGTTATCCAACTTTTGCTCGGGCACTTGTAACTCCGTCCAATCGTTGATGAAATCCACCAAGGCTTGAGATTAACAGCAGTGCGTGGTACGTATTTCAGACCATGAGGTCCGAGTTCTATAGCCCACTTAGCCACTCTCCCTGTGGCCTCTCTATTTTGAATGATATCTCCAAGGGGGGCAGAACTGACCACGGTGATGGGGTGACCCTGGAAATAATGCTTAAGCTTCCGGCTTGCCATGAACACACCATAAACAAGCTTCTGCCAATGTGGATACCGCTGTTTGGACTCGATGAGCACTTCGCTGACATAATAAACCGGCCGCTGAACCGGATGCTCTTTACCCTCTTCCTTGCGCTCCACCACCACAGCCACACTGACGGCTCGTGTGTTAGCAGCCACATACAGCAATAAAGGCTCCTTGTCAACCGGAGCAGCAAGGACTGGGGGCTCTGCCAGCTGCCTCTTCAAATCCTCAAAAGCAGTATTAGCTGCATCGTTCCAGACAAAGTCATCAGTTTTCTTCATCAACTGATATAATGGCATGGCCTTCTCACCCAAACGGCTTATAAACCGGCTTAAAGCAGCGATGCGACCCGCCAAGCGCTGGACGTCGTTTATACACGCCGGCTTAGCCAGGGAGGTGATGGCCTTGATCTTCTCCGGGTTAGCTTCGATGCCTCTGTTAGAAACTAAGAAACCCAAGAGCTTGCCTGCAGGAACACCAAAAACACACTTGGCCGGGTTAAGCATCATCTTGTAGACCCGGAGATTATCAAAGGTTTCCCTCAAATCATCTATCAAGGTTTCCTCCTTCCTGGATTTAACCACAATATCATCCACATAAGCATGAACATTGCGCCCAATCTGGTTATGAAGACAGTTCTGCACGCAACGCTGATAAGTCGCCTGTGCACTCTTGAGTCCAAAGGGCATAGACACATAGCAGAAGGCTCCAAAGGGAGTGATGAACGCCGTCTTCTCCTAGTCCTTAACTGCCATTTTAATCTGATGATATCCGGAATAAGCATCCAAGAAACTTAAGCGCTCACAACCCGCCGTAGCATCAATGATTTGATCAATACGGGGAAGGGCAAAAGGATCAGCCGGACACGCCTTGTTCAAGTCCGTGTAGTCCACACACATCCGCCAAGTGCCGTTCTTCTTGAGTACGAGCACCGGGTTAGCTAACCACTCTGGGTGAAAGACTTCAACAATAAACCAGGCCGCCAAGAGCCGGGCCACCTCTTCACCAATAGCTTTCCGCCTCTCTTCATTAAACCGCCGAAGGAATTGCCTGACTAGCTTAAATTTTGGATCAAAATTGAGAGTGTGCTCAGCGAGTTCTCTAGGTACACCTGGCATGTCAGAAGGTTTCCATGCAAAAATGTCCCTATTCTCACGGATGAACTCGATGAGCGCGCTTTCCTATTTTGGATCCAGATTGGCACTGATGTTAAACTGCTGAGATGAATCACCTGGAACGAAATCAACAAGTTTAGTCTCATCAGCTGACTTAAATTTCATTGCCGGCTCATGCTCCGTAGTCGGCTTTTTCAGAGAGGTCATATCTGTTGGGTCAACATTGTCCTTGTAAAATTTTAACTCCTCTGTTGCACAAACAGATTCTGCATAAGCTGCATCGCCTTCCTCACACTCCAAGGCCACCTTCCGGCTGCCATGAACCGTAATGGTCCCATTGAGACCCGGCATCTTGAGCTGTAAATACACGTAACACGGCCGTGCCATGAACTTGGCGTAAGCCGGCCGCCCAAATATGGCATGATATGGGCTTCTTATCTTGACCACCTCAAAGGTCAATTTTTCCACCCTGTAGTTGTGCTCGTCTCCAAAGGCCACTTCCAACTCGATCTTGCCGACTGGATAAGCCGACTTACCAGGTACCACACCATGGAAAATAGTGTTTGACTGGCTGAGGTTCTTATCGATCAACCCCATACGACGAAAAGTCTCATAATAAAGGATGTTGATGCTGCTGCCTCCATCCATGAGCACCTTAGTGAACTTATATCCTCCCACCTGAGGAGCCACCACCAAGGCCAAGTGACCCGGATTATCCACCCGGGGAGGATGATCCTCCCTACTCCACACTATAGGTTGCTCAGACCACCGCAAGTAGCGTGGAACCGCCGGCTCAACAGCATTCACAGCCCTCTTATGAAGCTTCTGATCTCGCTTACACTGACTGGTGGTAAACACATGATACTGTCCACCGCTAAGCTGCTTTGGATTGGTCTGATAACCCCCCTGCTGCTGTTGATGACCCTGGTTAGACTGCTGATTAAAGCCCCCTTGACCGTTCTGAGGATTAGGATTTGAGCCGCCGCCCGGGCCATGAAAGCCGCCGGCACCTGAGCCCCCGCCCGGGCCATTGTTGTCGTTAAAGGCGTTGGAATTCTTAAAGGCCTTCATGATTGCACAATCCTTCCATAGATGAGAGCCGCCATCAGCGTACCCATATCATTGCAGTCGCGCTTAAGCCGCCCAAGTTTCATTTTCAGGGGTAGGAAACGACAATTTTGCTCCAACATTAAGACTGCAGAGCCGGCATCCATCTTATCCGATGAATGTATGATCTCTTTGACCCGGCGAACCCAATGTGTCGTAGACTCACCCTCCTGCTGTTTACAGTTAGTCAAATCCACTATTGACATAGACTGCCTACAGGTGTCTTTGAAGTTTTGTATGAACCGGGCCTTCAGCTCAGCCCAAGATCCGATGGAATTCGGCGGTAGCCCTCTCAACCAAGTGCGGGCAGTCCCATCTAGCATCATGGTGAAGTACTTGTCCATCGCCGCTTAACTGACCTCCAGCAGTTCCATGGCCATCTCATAACTTTCGATCCAGGTTGCGGGTTGTAAGTCAGCCGTGTAATTAGGCACCTTCCTAGGGCATTTGAAATCCTTGGGTAGACGTTCATTGCGGAGAGCTGGCACTAAACAAGGGACACCTCCAGTCCTCGTAGGGATACCCACGTCGATGGAAGTCGTCGGATAAGCCAGGGGGGTCTGGTAAGCCGTCAACTGAGGCACCTGCTCCGCCTCTTGCCGCGCTCTGTCTTGGCCTGCTGCGTGAAAGGCTCCGTTATGAGCCGGGCCATGGCCAGGGGGCGGGTCATGGCGTCGGACATTACTTGAGCCGGTCGCTGAGACCATGTGTCTGCTATAACTCGGGCTCCGGCCTGGACGAGGGGTCGAGTGGATCCTGTCCCGGCTGTAAGAGTACGCCTCTTGTTGTGCCAGCGTTGTCTGAAGGAGTTCCCTGACCCGGCGGGTTTCAATAGCCGTTGGAGAGTCGCCGTCAATTGGGAGGTCCGCCAGCCGTGCTGCTGCGGCGACCATGTTCTCTAGCGGGTTAGCATAATGACCCGGTGGTATTGGCACATACTGAGGCGGGGCAGGGCTCACCCGGGGAGGCCCCATCACTTGTGGCTGAACAGGGGTCCCAAACCCGGGCACTATGATCCCTGGCGGGTTACTAGACCCTGCCCCTGACGTGTTGAAGAGGTTTCGAGGATCGTAGACCGGAGGGAGTCGAGATTGGACCTTTTGATGCCTCCTTCTCATGACCTCATTGGACGCGTTCTGATCCATTGTGAGCCGGAAGGACTGCGCCTGAATCAACTGAGTTTGGGCGTCGAGAGCCGCCCTCTCCGCAGCCATCCTGATCCCTTCCGCTGCCAGATCCTCCTTGGCCTTCACTAGATCTAACTTTAACTGCGCCACCTCCGCATCATGCTAGGCTTGATCCGCCGGGTCAACCGCGGCAGTCAACAGGGCCGTCATCTTGTCCGTGAGATCCATCAGCACCTGAGCCGGCGAGGGCACCGGGTTTCCCGCCCCAGCAGCAGGGTTCTGAACAGGCTGCGCACCGGCCATGAAGATTCCAACCCGGCTCGGCGGCTCAAACGGTTCCGGAATACTGTCACCATCGGAACAACCCATGAGCCTACCATCTTGAAGTTGATACAACGAGTTTGACTCATCTGTGGACGACTCGCCATCAGAGCCGGCGGCCGTCTCATCACCAGATCCAGATCTATCAGAGAGCCCTCCATGGACACATCCCACAAAAGCATGCATCAAGGCGGGCAGGGCTCGGGCGGGTCGTGCGCGCTGAGCCGTCTCGATGAGATCGGCGCAGTGGTCCGGCTCAGGGCCCGGCTCACCAATCTTGCCAATGAAAACATGAATTCCGCCGAAGGGGACCCGGTATCCGTACTCAATTGAGCCGGCGTCGGGGCCCCAGTTTGCATCGTCAATGTAGAGCTTGCCGCGACGACTCTTGGTCATCCGGCCCACAGTGTATCCCTTGAGCCCTTCGAAGCTGCCCTTCAAGAACTCAAATCCACCGTGCGCTAGCCCCACGGTGGGCGCCAACTGTCGTGGAATTGTCACGGCAGATGTCCTCAAGCTAGGACTTAGTCGTGGAGCCATCGCTGCTAGGAAGCTTGAAGGGGTTAAACGGGACAAGGAACATGAGGGTTTATACTGGTTCGGCCCCTTACGGTGAAGGTAAAAGCCTACGTCCAGTTGAGGTGGTATTGATTAGGGTTTCGATGACCAGGGAGCTTAACTGCTATGCCTGGCTCTCGACGAGATCTTTCTTGCCCCTAAACCGCTGTCGGGTCGTCCTTTTATATAGAGAGGTTGACATCCAGCAGCTTCTGAGAGTCCTGGCCGGCTCATAAGAGTGTCCGGCTCGAACTCTCAACTATTCTCGCCTTACACTACAAGTTCTACCATAATGACGGTTGTAACTACGGGCCTTAAGCCATCTTCGGGTCTTAAGCCCATCTTTTGGCCCACCGTCTTCGAGCTTGGCGCCGGGCTTCAGGTGATGACCCTTATGAGTAACCCGGCCCCACCAGGCAGGTGACTCCGAGGTTTATATCCTCAACATTAATGGATTTATTAAAGAAGAGTTGTATATGATGCAACCAGGAGGTTTTGTCAATCCTAAAAGTGCTAACAAAATATGCAAGCTCCAGCGATCCATCTATGGACTGGTGCAAGCATCTCGGAGTTGGAATATACGCTTTGATAAGTTGATCAAAGGATATAGTTTTATACAGACTTGCGGTGAAGCCTGTATTTACAAGAAAGTGAGTGGGAGCACTACAGCATTTCTGATAAGTATATGTGAATGACATATTGCTAATCAGAAATAATGTAGAATTATTCTGCAAAGCATAAAGGAGTGTTTGAAAGGATTTTTTCAAAGATAGACCTCGGTGAAGCTGCTTACATATTGAGCATCAAGATCTATAGAGATAGATGAAGACGCTTGATAAGTTTTTCAATGAGTACATACCTTAACAAGATTTTGAAGTAGTTCAAAATAGAACAGTCAAAAAAAGAGTTCTTTCCTGTGTTACAAGGTGTGAAATTGAGTAAAGACTCAAAGCCCGACCACGGCAAAAGATAGAAAGAGAATGAAAGTCATTCCCTATGCCTTGGCCATAGGTTCTATAAAGTATGCCATGCTGTGTACCAGATCTATTGTATACCCTACACTGATTTTGGCAAGGGAGTACAATAGTGATCTAGGAGTAGATCACTGGATAGCGGTCAAAATTATCCTTAGTGGAATAAGGATATGTTTCTCGATTATGGAAGTGACAAAAGGTTCGTCGTAAAGGGTTACGTCGATGCAAGTTTTGACACTAATCTAGATGACTCTAAGTCTCAGTCTAGAAACATATTGAAAGTGGGAGCAATTAGCTAAGAATAGCTCCGTGCAGAGCATTGTAGACATAAAAATTTGCAAAATACTTACGGATCTGAATGTGACAGACCCGTTGACTAAAATTATCTCACAATCAAAACATGATCACACCTTAGTACTCTTTGGGTGTTAATCACATAGCGATGTGAACTAGATTATTGACTCTAGTAAACCCTTTGGGTGTTGGTCACATGACAATGTGAACTATGGGTGTTAATCACATGGTGATGTGAATTATTGACGTTAAATCACATGGCGATGTGAACTAGATTATTGACTCTAGTGCAAGTGGGAGACTGAAGGAAATATGCCCTAGAGGCAATAATAAAGTATTATTTATTTCCTTATATCATGATAAATGTTATTATTCATGCTAGAATTGTATTAACCGGAAACATAATACATGTGTGAATACATAGACAAACAGAGTGTCACTAGTATGCCTCTACTTGACTAGCTCGTTAATCAAAGATGGTTATGTTTCCTAGCCATAGACATGAGTTGTCATTTGATTAACAGGATCACCTCATTAGGAGAATGACGTGATTGACTTGACCCATTCCGTTAGCTTAGCACCCGATCGTTTAGTATGTTGCTATTGCTTTCTTCATGACTTATACATGTTCCTATGACTATGAGATTATGCAACTCCCGTTTACCGGAGGAACACTTTGTGTGCTACCAAACGTCACAACGTAAATGGGTGATTATAAAGGTGCTCTACAGGTGTCTCCAAAGGTACTTGTTGGGTTGGCGTATTTCGAGATTAGGATTTGTCACTCCGATTGTCGGAGAGGTATCTCTGGGCCCACTCAGTAATGCACATCACTATAAGCCTTGCAAGCATTGTGACTAATGAGTTAGTTGCGGGATGATGTATTACGGAACGAGTAAAGAGACATGCCGGTAACGAGATTGAACTAGGTATCGAGATACCGACGATCGAATCTCGGGCAAGTAACATACCGATGACAATGGGAACAACGTATGTTGTTATGCGGTCTGACCGATAAAGATCTTCGTAGAATATGTGGGAACCAATATGAGCATCCAGGTTCCGCTATTCGTTATTGACCGGAGAGGTGTCTCGGTCATGTCTACATAGTTCTCGAACCCGTAGGGTCCGCACGCTTAACGTTACGATGACAGTTTTATTATGAGTTTATGTATGTTGATGTACCGAAGGCGTTCTGAGTCCCGGATGAGATCGGGGACATGACGAGGAGTCTCGAAATGGTCGAGACGTAAAGATCGATATATTGGACGACTATATTCAGACTTCGGAAAGGTTCCGAGTGATTCGGGTATTTTTCGGAGTACCGGAGAGTTACGGGAATTCGTATTGGGCCTTAATGGGCTCATACGGGAAAGGAGAGAAAGACCCCAAAGGGTGGCCGCACCCCTCCCCATGGGCTAGTCCGAATTGGACTAGGGAGGGGGGCACCCCCTTCCTTCTTTCTCCTTCCCCCTTCCCTTCTCCTACTCCCACAAGGAAAGGAGGAGTCCTACTCCCGGTGGGAGTAGGACTCCCCCCTTGGGCGCGCCACCTCCCCTTGGCCGGCCCTTTCCTCCTTGCTCCTTTATATACGGGGGCAGGGGGGCACCTCTAAACAACACTTGATATACGATATTTTAGCCGTGTGCGGTGCCCCCCTCCACCATATTACACCTCGATAATACCGTTGCGGAGCTTAGGCGAAGCCCTACGTCGGTGGAACATCATCATCGTCACCACACCGTCGTGCTGACGAAACTCTCCCTCAACACTCGGCTGGATCGGAGTTCGAGGGACGTCATCGAGCTGAACGTGTGCTGAACTCAGAGGTGCCGTGCGTTCGGTACTTGATCGGTCGGATCGTGAAGACGTACGACTACATCAACCGCGTTGTGATAAACGCTTCCGCTGTCGGTCTATGAGGGTACGTGGAAAACACTCTCCCCTCTCGTTGCTATGCATCACCATGATCTTGCGTGTGCGTAGGAAAATTTTTTGAAATTACTACGTTCCCCAACAGACTCGATGGTTCGAAATGATTCAAGAGTACAATCCGAGTATTGAATATACTCCAGGCAAGGCCAATGTCATCGCATATGCTTTAAGCAGGAAGGCTTATTGCAACAGCTTAATCCTCAAGCCATTCCAACCGGACCTTTGTGAAGCTTTCCGCAAGCTGAATCTCCAAGTTGTTCCTCAAGGCTTTCTTGCCAACCTCATAGTCTCTCCTACTTTGGAAGATCAAATTCGTGAGGCGCAACTTCTTGATGACATGGTGAAGAAGGTGAAACGTAGTATCGACAAAGGTCTTTCCAAATACAAGTGCTATCGCATTGATGACAGAGACACTTTATTCTTCGAGGACCGGATTGTGGTTCCTAAAGGTGATCTAAGGAAAGTCATTATGAACGAGGCGCACAATTCTCTTCTTTCCATTCATCCTGGAAGTACGAAGATGTATCATGACCTCAAGCAGTCGTACTGGTGGACTCGAATGAAGCGAGAAATTGCTCAATTCATGAATGAATGTGATGTCTGTCGAAGAGTGAAAGTAGAACACCAACGACCAGCTGGTCTCCTCCAACCTCTTGCTATCCCAGAATGGAAGTTTGATCATATTGAAATGGACTTCGTGACTGGATTTCCAAAGTCCAAGCGTGGAAATGATGCTATCTTCGTTGTCATCGACAAGCTTTCTAAAGTCGCTCATTTCCTTCCAATCAAAGAATCCATCACAGCAGCTCAGTTGGCAGAGCTATACACCTCCAGAATTGTCTCCTTCCACGGCATTCCACAATTGATTTCTTCATATCGTGGAAGCATCTTCACCTCTAAGTTCTGGGACTCCTTCCAGAAGGCCATGGGCACCAACATTCGCTTCAGCACAGCTTTCCATCCTCAAACTAGTGGCCAAGTCGAGCGAGTCAATCAAATTCTTGAGGATATGCTCAGGGCTTGTGTCATTTCCTTTGGCATGAAATGGGAAGATTATCTTCCATATGCCGAATTCTCCTACAACAACAGCTTCCAAGCAAGTTCGGGTAAGGCCCCATTCGAGATTCTCTATGGCAGAAAGTGTCGTACTCCTCTCAATTGGTCAGAGACTGGTGAACGCCAACTTCTTGGCAATGACTTAATCACTGAAGCTGAAGAAATGTGTAAAGTCATCCGTGATAATCTCAAAGCCACGTAATCGCGCCAGAAGAGTTACTATGATAGTAAGCACCGTGATGTGGCTTTCGAGATCGGAGACCATGTCTACCTCCGCGTCTCTCCAATGAAAGGCACTCGTCGCTTCGGTATCAAAGGGAAGCTTGCCCCTAGATACGTAGGTCCTTTCAAGATCATTGGTAAAAGAGGCGACCTCGCCTATCAACTTGAGTTTCCTTCCAACTTCGCGAACGTGCACGATGTGTTCCACGTGTCACAGCTCCGCAAGTGCTTCAAGACGCCTGAGCGCACCATCAACTTCAAAGAGATCGACCTCCAAGAAGATCTGTCTTATCATGAGCACCCCGTTGCTATTCTTGAAGAAACTGAGCGCAAGACTCGCAACAAGTCAATCAAATTCCTGAAAGTGAAGTGGTCGCACCATTCTGACCGGGAAGCCACCTGGGAACGCGAGGACCATCTCCGTTCCGAATATCCGGAGTTTTTTCAGTCCTAGATCTCGGGACGAGATCCTCTCGTAGTGGTGGAGTGTTGTAACACCCCGGATGTAACTTTCCATATTTGTAACTCCAACTCTTGCCATTTTCGGCTATGTGTTATGATATTCCCTTCGTGGTCGGGTTTTGTCTTTCGTTTTGCATTTTGTCCATGTCATGCATTCCATATCATGTCATCATGTGCATTGCATTTGCATACGTGTTCGTCTCATGCATCCGAGCATTTTCCCCGTTGTCTGTTTTGCAATCCGGCGCTCCCATCTCCTCCGGCGCACCCCTCTCGTTTTCTTTCGTGAGCGGGTGTCAAACGTTCTCGGAATGGACCGAGGCTTGTCAAGTGGCCTTGGTATACCACCGGTCAAGTTTCGTTCCATTTGGAGGTCGTTTGGTACTCCAACGGTTAACCGGGTAACCGCAGATGCCTTCTGTGTGTTGCAGCAAAAAACCCCTCTCTAAACAGCCCAAAACCCACCAAACTCTCTTCCATGCTGTAGGTAGTTCGATCACGATCGTGTGGGCGAAAATCGCACCTCATTTGGACTCTCCTAGCTCCCTCTACCTATAAATATATGTCTCTCCCGAATTTTTCTCGCAGTCCCAAACCCTAACCATCTCCCCGCCACGGCTGGACACGTCCGCCGCCGGCCGGACGCAGCCGCCGCCGCCCTCGCCCAATCGGCGTCCGCC
>NC_057814.1:104878177-104900926 GCF_018294505.1 Triticum aestivum | reverse complement strand
CCGCCCCGCCGCCGACCTCGTCGCCGGTCAGAGCCGCCGCCGTGCCCGCGCTCCACCGCGGCGCCCCGCTCCGCCTCGCCGCGCCCGTGTCGTCTCCCTCCTCTCCGGCTCCTCTCCCTCTCCGTCCAGTCGCCGGCCGTCTCCGTCCGCTGCTCCGGCGAGCTCGAGCGCAACTCCGGCGAGCCACCGAGCCAGATCCGATCGAGAAGCCCACGGTTGACTTTTTCTCCTCGACCCCCGATTTTTCCAAGTCTTTGATTTTTACAGCATGTGCACATGTTCATAGCATCATAACTTTCTGCATATAGCTCTGTTCCGCGCGTGCAATATATCGAAATGTTCGTCTCATGATGCTCTTCATTTTTTTACATTGCACCATGTTCATTTGAGTCCATCTTGATGCCCAAATCTCTGGTGCAAGAGAGCTAGTTGCTGTTATCTGCTGGTTCTTAGCAGAACTTGTGGATTTGTTATTTTTGTATCATTTAATCTGTGCATCTTATGGGCATGAGCTCTACATGTATTTTGTTGTATGCCATGCCATCTTTCCAGTGGTGTGTGCCATGTATTTTTGTGATCTCTGTTGTGACTAGAACAAGCATGCAAACTAGGCTCCGTAATGTTTCTGATTTCAGGGACTTGGTAATTTCTCAAAGTCCTTGTCTGCTGTTATTTTGTTGCCATGTAAACTTGATGCTACAGAGAGATCCATGCATATTTTGGTGATGTTCAGTAAGGATGTTTTGTAGATATTGTTGTAATTGATCCATTCATGCCCTTGTTTGCAATTATGGAGTGCCATAGCATGACTCAATCTTGCTCTACTTTTGCTATAAAATATTTCTAGCAGATTGTTTACGTGTTATTCAATTTTGCCAAGCTTATTGTAGTTGATCCATACATGCTAGGTATTTGCTCTTGCCATTTATAGCTTCATAAACATGACATCTTTTTGTAGATATGCTTTTTTTGTCATGCATTGCTTTGTGGTGAGTGCATCAAGCTCACCAAGGTGCCTTCATATTATTGTTTCTGCCATGCTCTGTTTTCTGCCAAGTCTGGAACCTGATAACGATACTTGCTATGTTTAAATGGTTGCCATCATATCTTCTGGTCCTTTTTGGCTTATGGTCAGTAAGGGACTTTTGTCACATGCATGTAGTAGGACACTGCCATGCCTTGTTTTGCGATGTTAACTTCCTGTAGCATGTTGTTTTCGTGCTCTGAACATGGCTACCTGATGCTGTTTCCGCCATGTCCAGTAATTTCACTAAGTCTGTGAACCTGTTATCTTTTGCACTTTTGTCATGCTTGTTTGAGCTTGTTATGTTGTGAACTAGCCGTAGCTCAGTGTTCATCTTTTGTCAAGCATCTCCTGTAGATTACTGTCATATGCTTTGTTGCTATGTTGGAGTGCCGTAGCATTGTTACTTGTTGCGTTCTAAGTGTTATCATGCTGTTAATCGCAGATTCGTGTCATTTTGTTTTGCTTGCCATTTGCAAACCGTGCATCCGTTTCCGATGATCTTGATATCGATTTCGACCGAAATCATCTCATCTTTCCAGTGGCATGCTTGGTTTGTCAAGTTACTGCCTTGTTCATCATTTTTCTTCCGGAGCACGCATATGCATCGCATATCATATCTTGCATATCATTCATGTTTTGCATCATGTTGCTTGTGCATTTCTCGTGATTGATTGTGGTTCCGTTGCTTGTGTTCTTTTCTTGGGTAGAGCCAGGAGACGAGTTCTTGAACGAGGAACCTGTTGAGTACGCTTACGAGGATCAAGCTCTCGACAACTCTAAGAACCTTGCAGGCAAGATGACCACCCCTCGAAATCACTTCTATCTTTGCTTTGCTAGTTGTTCGCTCTATTGCCATGCTGCGCTATCTACCACTTGCTATATCATGCCTCCCATATTGCCATGTCAGCCTCTAACCATCCTTTCCTAGCAAACCGTTGTTTGGCTAAGTTACCGCTTTTGCTCAGCCCTTCTTATAGCGTTGCTAGTTGCAGGTGAAGATGAAGTTGGTTCCATGTTGGAACATGGATATTTTGGGATATCACAATATCTCTTATTATATTAATGCATCTATATATTTGGTAAAGGGTGGAAGGCTCGGCCTTATGCCTGGTGTTTTGTTCAACTCTTGCCGCCCTAGTTTCTGTCATACCGGTATTATGTTCCTTGAGTTTGCGTTCCTTACGCGGTCGGGTGATTTATGGGACCCCCTTGACAGTTCGCCTTGAATAAAACTCCTGCAGCAAGGCCCAACCTTGGTTTTACCATTTGCCACCTAAGCCTTTTTCCCCCGA
The DNA here is from genome assembly GCF_018294505.1 of Triticum aestivum. Taxonomy (NCBI): domain Eukaryota; kingdom Viridiplantae; phylum Streptophyta; class Magnoliopsida; order Poales; family Poaceae; genus Triticum; species Triticum aestivum. The sequence goes on along the minus strand of NC_057814.1, from coordinate 104,898,607 downwards.
GTTTTCGCGAGCCCGAGGGTCATCTTTATTTAAACCCCCAGGCCAGTGCTCCTCTGAGTATTGGTCCAACCTGTCAGTCGCCGGTGGCCACCAGGGGCAACTCTGGGCTCGCCTATCGGAAGCTTGGACAATTCGGTGTGCCCTGAGAACGAGATATGTGCAGCTCCTATCGGGATTTGTCGGCACATTCGGACAGCTTTGCTGGTCTTGTTTTACCATTGTCGAAATGTCTTGTAAAACCGGGATTCCGAGACTGATCGGGTCTTTCCGGGAGAAGGTTTATCCTTCGTTGACCGTGAGAGCTTATGATGAGCTAAGTTGGGACACCCCTGCATGGTATTATCTTTCGAAAGCCGTGCCCGCGGTTATGAGGCAGATGGGAATTTGTTAATGTCCGGTTGTAGAGAACTTGTCACTTGACCCAATTAAAATACATCAACTGTGTGTGTAGCCGTGATGGTCTCTTCTCGGCGGAGTCTGGGAAGTGAACACGATTTGAGTTATGCATGAACGTAAGTAAGAGTTCAGGATCACTTCTTGGTCATTGCTAGATGACGACCGTTTCGTTGCTTCTCTCCTCGCTCTCATTTGCGTATGTTAGCCACCAGATACGCTTAGTGCCTGCTGCAGCTCCACCTCATTACACCACCCTTTCCTATAAGCTTAAATAGTCTTGATCTCGCGGGTGTGAGATTGCTGAGTCCTCGTGACTCACAGATTATACCAAAACAGTTGCAGGTGCCGACGATGCCAGTGCAGATGATGGGATCGATCTCAAGTGGGAGTTCGATGAGGAACGTGGTCGTTACTATGTGTCTTTTCCTGATGATCAGTAGTGGAGCCCAGTTGGGACGATCGGGGATCTAGCATTTGGGGTTATCTTATTTTCATTTGGATCTTGACCGTAGACGGTCTATGTGTGTATTTTGGATGATGTATGAATTATATTTATGTATTGTGTGAAGTGGCGATTGTAAGCCAACTCTTTATCCCATTCTTGTTCATTACATGGGATTGTGTGAAGATGACCCTTCTTGCGACAAAACCACAATGCGGTTATGCCTCTAAGTCGTGCCTCGACACGTGGGAGATATAGCCGCATCGTGGGCGTTACATTTCTGTACCATGTTGTTGTGTGTTGCCAGAAGACTTGATCTCTGGGCTGGCAATGCAAGGTAAACCGGTTGCTCTGAGCCGGGGTGCCACAAACTATTGACATGTGGAATGACCCATGGATTTCGGATAATTTCTCTTCAAAACCACTGGTTCGGCTACCTGAAGTGTCACACATGTGGAAGAGCTAATTGACTCGGCAAATGGTGATTGGAATCAAGTGGCCATTGATGAAAACTTCATGCCTACTGATGCCATAGCTATTTGTAGGATTCCTGTTGGAGTATAATGTCCGGCCCTCTCTCTCAGATCGGTCTTTTGGTTGCATTGGCTAGAGCATGCACTTCTATATGGTATCAGAGCCAAGAGGTCTCAAGTTCAAGACCCGGCTGGCGCAATTAAATTGCAGCCCACTTTCGGTCCACGTTTAGGCCTGAGGGAGCCACACGTGAGGGGGACTGTTGACGTATAATGTGCTGCCTAGTCTCTTCCATCAGATCGGTCTGATGGATGAACTGGTTAGGTGCATAAACTTACAACCAACGGGTTCAGGGTTCAAAACCCAGTAAACGCAATAAATAATTGCGGCCTGCCCCCGCTTCCGCTACCCACGTCATATAGATCCAAAGGAGCATAGACGTGAGGGGGGGTGTTGGAGTATAATGCCCGGCCCTCTCTCTCAGATCGGTCTTTTGGTTGCATTGTCTAGAGCATGCACTTCTATAATTCCAATTTGCCATACTCAGGAGGACAAATGGGCATCGAAGCATGATAAGTTGGGGAATTTTTCGGTGCGTTCAGCATACAATACGCTGTTGCATGTAAGAGATGGAACAATGGAGCTTGGGAAGATTTAAGTGCCACCTAAAGTTTGGAATTTCTGGTGGAGAGTGATGCATGAATTTGTGTCGTGCAGAGCCATTTTAGAGAGATGACATATTGAACAAATTGGCTTTTGTGAGGACTGCGGAACTAATGAGACGATTGATCATGCACTTGGGCCAGATTGTTCTGGGCAGAACTAAAACGTTATCTGCTAGTGAAAATCCCAGACCTCCACCCGGAGTCTTGGGCTATTGATATCATTGACAGTGTACATGTCTCTGAAGCACATGCTGCTATCCTTCTATGTTGCAGTTGGACAGTCTGGACAGAGCGCAACAACCGACGAAATGGGGAATACACTTGCTCGGTAGTGGCTTCGGTAAGAGCTGATTTTTTTAAAATAATACATTTTTTTATTAAATTACAGAAATAATACGCCGAAATTATTATTTTTTTCAAAAATAATACACCGTCGGCCCGCTGCAGGCCGACTGGGCCTAATCGGCCCACAGCAGGCCGACTGCAGGCCCGGCTGGCACGCGGCGGCCTGTGGTTGGTCGGGCCACGTCGCGAGGGGGAGGGATTGGGCTGTCGGCGTGGTGCGCCCCTGTCGGCCTACCGCCCGCCGATCGGCCAGCTGCTGGCCGACAGGGTGCTGCCACCTGACGCGCTGGCCGGCCCGTGCCTTATCCTCTCCTTCCTCCCTTCTTCTTCTCCCCTTGCTCGTTTCTTCTTCTCTTCTCTGTGTTCTTCCCTTCTCCTCTTTCTACAGAAAAATGGCACCCATTTATACACCTAAATGAGCAAGATTTTCGCGATTTTGGCACCGTGAATGGGTTCAACTCATTTAGGGCAGCCAAAAGAGGTGTCGATCTACTGATTGGGTAGCTCGTGGTGGTCGTGGTGAGGATTTTGGTGGAGGTGGTGGTGGTGAAGTTGGGGCAGTGTGGTGGTGGTGAAGTTGGGGCAGTGTGGTGGAGGTGAAGCTGTTGTTCGTCGTTGTTCGTTGGAGCCGGAGCACCGGCAGTTCGTCGTTCGTCGTTCGTCGTTCGTCGTTCGTCGTTCTTCGTTCTTCGTTCGCACGCACGCTTCAAGGGTATATTTCAGCCCACATTTTATTTTTCGTAGGTGCTCCGGTAGTATTTGTTAATATGTTTCGATGTGAAATAAATTTTGTGTGTGATTATTGTTATTTGCCCCGGTAGTATACGTAAATATTTGTAGTTGCTACGGCAAATATTCGTAATATAGTTGTAGGTGTGTGAATTGTATTAGTTGTTAGTGGGGATAATAAGTTGTTGCTTAATAATTGACACGTACACAGGTGCGTGATAAGAAGTTGGAAACATGAATAAAAAGTTCGAAAGAAGAGACAAGTTTTTTTAAAGAATTCGGGTCGGCAGGTGCATAGCATGTCAGTGTGATGGAAATTTAACAAGCAAACAAAAAATGGGAAAAGTACAACTACATGTTAAAAAACGTTTCAGTCCGTATCTGATGCCAATTTGAAGCGGATTACACGCTAACCTTTATTCTGCGTATTTTCTAAAGTCCATTAACTAAAGTACGTCTCAATGCCACACTGTTTTTTTTAAACTGCCACGCTGTAGTTTAACCCATAACAAGCAATAGCACCCCGCTAATGCCTCAACGTGGGCCTACTAACAAAAAAACTTCGGATAAAAACTTCTTTGCAAGGAAGAATTTTACATGATCGTAGAAAAAAGACGCATGCCTTTTTCTAAATTATTCTTAAAATAGATTAAAATAAAAAAATACATCAACATGGGCCATATAATTCAAATAAACTGAATTATCATATTTGTCGGTTATATTATTATTATTATTTGAGGCCTATTTATTATTAGTAAACATGGGCTTATTTATTATATTATTATTAAAACAAGAGTCAAGCAACTCATCATAATCGTCCACATAGATTAAATTATATTGATCGTGAAATTTACTATGGTCCTGGTAATATATAGACATGTCTAATACTTGTATTTCGTTGTTGAAAAAAAATAGGTGAGTCGAGATGTCCGATGTAGTGAAGTTGAGATTTTACTATGGTCCTGGTACTGTCCAAACAAATGAGTTGAGAGAAGATCTGAGTGAATTTACTCACATAGAGGTGGCAATGAGCGCACCACAAACATGGTCTGTTAGTCAGTTGAAAGAATGGATTGCGGCAAGTTTAGGTCTTGATACTGAAACACACACCGTCGGTGTTCATGCATTGTGGACACGGTCAAGTTCAAAAATTTACTTTTATTTGAGGCCAATAGAGGGAGACTCCGATTGGGTGCGGTGGTTACAAGGTTGTGAACGAAGGGGATGCAATCCTGTTGCTTTAGTGCTTCCCGTCGTGAAGGAGGTCACTGCACATGAAGGCGAGGGTTGCTACGAAGGACAGAGCAGTCAGGTAGAAGGAGGAAATGCTTATGGTTACGAACAAGGACAGAGCAGTCAGGTAGAAGGAGGAAATGCTTATGGTTATGAACCAGGGCAGAGTAGTCAGGTAGAAGGAGGAAATGCCGATGGTGATTACAATGGCGAGGTGGACGCTGACGAGGTAGATGGGCACATGCAGAACCAGATGGAAGAAGAAGACACCGATGTTGAAAGGGGTCATGCCGATGATTCTGACGAGTCAGATGAAGAAGAAAATGCAGAGGAGGTCCCGAATCCTGCATGGTGGAATCATGACTTATCATCTGCAATGACCGTGAATGATGGACATGATTCAGCCTGGCAATATCACCAGAACAATATTGCGACGGGTGCTATGTATCCGAACAAGCAAGCCCTGAAGGATGCAATAATTAATTGGGCAATGTCCACGCAAAGGGTTTTCACAGCTCAGGTGTCCAGTCAGAAATTCCTGACAATGGTATGCAAGAACGCATATTGTCCCGCCAGGGTGCACGGCTTTCTCCCTAAGTATGGCACAAGTTGGGTGATAAGTGACTTAGTTAATCACACTTGTCTTATTCCCTGCATCCCTCAAGATCATGCCAACCTTTCATCCACGCTTATTGCTCGATTGTTTTACGATGAGATAGTGCAGGGCAAAGCTATGGAAGTGAAGGCAGTCCAGACAAAAGTCTTCGCCAGGTTGAAGTACAGAATTTCTTATGGAAAGGCTTGGAGGGCTAAGCATGCAGCGCTTGAGAGGAGATTTGGTTCTTATTTTGATGCATATGACTCTGTTGTCCACCTCCTCCACACCCTGCAGCAGCAGAATCCAGGCACCTATATCGATATCCAAGACATGTTCATGCCAGAGTTCCCAGCTGTGAGGGTGTTGCATCGTCTCTTCTTCTCTTTCGGTGTATGCATCGAAGCTTTCAGGCATTGCCGACCGGTGATATGTGTTGACGGTACTTTTCTCACAAGCAAGTACAAGGGTCAGATCCTGACAGCCATAGGTCAAGACGGCCAAAATCAAGTCGTCCCACTGGCATTTGCTTTTGTGGAGAGTGAGAACATTGAAAGTTGGACATGGTTCTTCAGGCAGTTAAAAATATCAGTTGTGAAGGAGAAGCCCAATGTGTGCATCCTTCATGACAGGCATTCAGGTATACTCAGTGCGATAAGGACACTGACAAACCCAGGCCCTGAGGAACAAGTTCCATGGCAGGACTTGCAGAGCCATTGGTGCATGCGCCATCTCGGGGCTAATTTCTTCTCGCAGTTTAGAAATAAGAACCTGATGAATCTGTTCAAAAAACTCTGCAAGCAGAACCAGTTATGGAAGTACAATTTGATACGCGATAGACTTAATGTGTGCACGCAGAGACACGTGAGGGACAGGAAAGCTGCAAGAGATGCAGCAGTGAGGGCACATGTTGAAGCAGTAGCTGCACAGTTGGCAACAGGAACAGCGGCCGTGGAGGAGGAGCCTGTTGGGCTATGTGACCTGCCAGGCTTTGACCCACCTGGTACTAGGAGAAGGCTCAGGAGGTCGATTAAAACCTTCGAGCAGTGGATAGAGCATGAGCCTCTGGAGAGGTGGTCTTTGCTACATGACACACATGGAGCAAGGTACGGTGTCATGACAACGAACCTCGCGGAAACATACAACTTTGTCCTCAGAGGAAACCGGGCATTGCCACTTACAGCCATCGTTGAGGGTATTTTCTATGGCACCATCAAGTATTTCAGAGACAGACGTCAAATAGCAGAGCAGCATATCTTGAACAACCCAAATACACGGTACTGTGAAAGAGTCACGAAGTACATGGACAACAAGATGCAAAAAGCTAGGTCACACACTGTAGTCGCCATCGGTAATCAAGAAAGAAGGTTTGAGGTCCGCTTAGCCAACAACAAATTCGGATGTGCAAATGAGTTGAGGACGCATGAGGTGAAAATTGGCAATGAAGCCTGGCCAACGTGTGAGTGCACATGCAATAAACCGAAATTGCTTCACCTACCTTGCTCACATGTACTTGCTGCTTGCGGGCAGCTTGGAATGGACGCAATATCATTTGTGTCTCCATATTTTCTGAAAGAGGCTGTCCTCAATACCTGGACAGGTGGGTTTTCGATCAATGGGTAATTTCAACAGCGTCAACCCCGCCGAAAGGCATTACATTCCAAACCCAGAGCATATGCGTACAAGTAGAGGCAGACGGCAGTGTCAGCGCATCCGAAATGATATGGATGAATCTGAAGCAGGAGGTCCGACTAGGCAATGCATTCTATGCAATGAATTTGGCCATAGGGACACTAATTGTCCCACTTTCGTCACTGGGCGTGGACGAGGCAACCGGGGAAGAAGAGGAGGTAGAGGCAGTAGAGGAGTAAGGGCGAGAGGAAGAAGCTAAGCTAGCACTAGTTTGTTCTGAATTTGTATTAAGTGTGGTGTGGCACTATGTTCTGAATTTGTATTAAGTGTGGCACTATGTTCTGAATTTTTATTAAGTGTGGCACTATGTTCTGAATTTGTAATAAGTGTGACACTATGTTCTGAATTTTTATTAAGTGTGGCACTATGTTCTGAATTTTTATTAAGTGTGGCACTATGTTCTGAATTTTTATTAAGTGTGGCACTATGCTCTGAATTTTTATTAAGTGTGACACTATGTTCTGAATTTTGTATGTGCAGGAATGTCGGGATTGTGGTTGCTGAATGGGGACATTGATAGGGGTCATCGTGCTGCGATATGGTATGAGCGCAAGCTTGAGCCTCTGGTCACTCGCACTCCTAAGGAAAACTGGAAGATACACTCAGGATGGCTTCAGCGGTACGTGCTTTATTAATTTGCACACTGACATGCATATTAATGGTTGAAATGGGAGACACCAACTGAAAAGTTCTCTGATGAAGGTTGAAATGGGCCGGCCTTTTACCTTTCGCGCGTCTGGTTGAGTCTATCCCGGGTGAGAAACGCCTCGCCATCGATGGGTCTTTGCTGAGCTGCTTAGTGGACCGTTGGAGGCCAGAGACCCACACGTTTCACTTCAGATGGGGAGAGATGGCTCCTACTCTGGAGGATGTGTCACTTTTGCTCGGACTACCGTTGGAAGGTCATGCCGTAGGACCGTTGGACGCACCGGCTGGTTGGGAGCGAGCTCTTACAGAACGTTTTCATGGTGTTTTTCCGGATGCTCCGGATCCGGTATGGGAGCATCACGGACCTAAGTATGAGTGGTTGCTAAATTTCCGGGTAATTTCCCCTACCTATTATCTTCAAGTTATCGTGCATAAAGTTTTACAGAAAATAATTGCGGCTTACTAAAACTTTCTCTTCGCTTAATGCAGATCCAGAACTTCCGGGCGCCGTTGACTGCGGAACAGATCACTCGGAGCCTGGAGACCTACTTACTGTGGCTTTTCGGCAAGGTGATGTTCACGGAGAACCATGTCACCACTATTAGCGCCCTCTACATCCCTATGGCACTCGAGATAGCGAGCGCTCAGACGGCGGATCAGATCAGACAGAGGAGTTGGGGTTCGGCGGTCTTAGCGGCTACATACCGAGGTATGTGCAACGGTTGCCAGCTTACATCGAGAAAGCCAGCCCTTCTTGGATGCCCTCTATTCCTACAGCTGTGGTCGTGGGAGAGGTTCTCTATAGGGCGACCAGATGTACGTGTTCATGAGCCTATAGACGCCATGTTTGATGTTGACGGCATCGACATGCCTACTTTCGGTCTGTGTTGGACTCGTCGCGAGGTATGCACCGTGTTGTAGTTTAATGCAACTTTTTCTGCACAAGAGATAGTTCGATGCTAGCGGCTACTAACTTTTATTCTCTGCAGAGACGCTTTGCTAGTGATCAGACCAGGAAGGCATACACAGCATTGAACGAGCAGTTCGATGCGTACACCGGGGTCATCTGGCAGCCCTACACGGAAGCAGCCATACAAGCGAGATACCCTGCTGGTATGTCTGTGCTATGCACAAGGGACCGAGATTACTGGATGACAAAATCTAAGATCATCTTCGATGTCTTCGTCGAGGAGATGGCACAACAGAGGGTTATGAGGCAATTTGGTCTTCTGCAGTTGGAGCTACCTCCCCCTATAGAGAACCCGGTGCCAGCACACATCCACAGGTATAAACCAGTTTTTCAATGTTGCATTATCTTTCATAGTAATCCATTCGAAGCTTTAGGTAATTGTTGAACACACACCACAATTTTAGGACGACAAGGAAGGGCATGAACAGGACAACTGCTGACTGGCTAGTTAGACTAGAGCCGCATGTTATAGAATGGGAGACAGCAAACACAAATCTATGGCACGAGAATCACAATTTCGATCTCGATGAATTCAATCTCTATTTGCGGCGCTACATGACCGGAACACGGTTACGCATTGTTGAGTACTCCCACCCAGAGGAGATACCGGATCCTACTCCGTCGGATATGTACCCGAGCTATGATACTTCGGGCTCTAGGCAGTACGCGGTAAGATATATTTTCTTTACGTAATGTTGTCACATACTTTGACGTGCAAGAGACAGACATTATTAATCGTCATGGAAATTTGCAGGCTACCTTGACACGCGAACTCTACGACGACGTGACCACCTTTGGACGATCACTATCGTCTGGACCTCTTCTTCAGCATCGTCCAGTGGTACAGCCCTTCTTGGAAAGAATTCAGAATAAGATACGGACTGTGTACGAGGCTATCACGTGCACCCGGAGAACCGATGTTGTTCAGCACCAGCAGGAGCAGCCGCGTCACTCCATGCACCGACATCAACCACGTCCACGTCTAGCACATCAGCCGACAACCAGGCCACCCCGTCCTGACCAACCTGGCAGTTCTACGTGGCACCCGCAGCACTATGGTCCCACGTCGAGCTTCGTGTTTTCTCCACAGCCACAGCAACACGGTCCCTCGTCGAGCTTCGTGTTATCTCCACAGCCACAGCAGCACGGTCCCTCGTCCATTTTCGTGTTTGAGCCAGAGCAGACGTCACACCCAGCAGGTATGTGTCTTCATATTTATTGTTTTCAATATTAATTGACGCGACCTCATTCTTCATGATGAAACGTTCCATCGCGTAGGAGCCTATGGATATCAGGCGTCTATGTCGGCATCACATGATACGTGGAGGAGTGATCAACATCCCGAGGACAACATACAGGCTCAGATGTCGCAGCACACCCAGTGGATGAACATGTTTTCGACTCCTCCACCAGGCCCGACACAGGATACACAGCATGACCAGGGAGAGTCTGAGATTCCTCCTCGTCACGTTAGGGCACCCGACAGGTTGGGATGGTCCCCGATTCCAGATCCGCCTCCCCGCCAGGCCAGACGTCGTCACTGACGCTTCTATCTATCAGTAGAGACATTATCATTATTTCTGTGTGAGACTTATGTCTATTCTATGTATGAGAAAAATGACTATGTACTTATGTACGAGACATATGCCTACTCTATTTTAGTACTCTGTTATCGGAACTACAAGATCAAATTTAGATAGAACATAATATTCATACAACGAGACATTACAAACAATTAGATAGAACTACATCTAAATTAAATGGTACGTAACTGAACTCACAACATACAGCATAAAAACTACATGAAGTCATCATCGTCATCCTCGATCGATGCAGAAACCTTGCCCTTCGATGATGAAGAACCCTTTCCCGCCATATGTTCGCGCCAACTTTTTCCCGCCACCCGTTTCCCGCCACCCGTTTCCCTCCTCCCGTTTCCCGCCACCCGTTTCCCGCCACCCGTTTCCCTCCTCCTATTTCCCGCCACCCGTTTCCCTCCTCCCATTTCCCGCCAACCCTTTCCCGCCTTACCGCAGTTGTTCTTTCCCGCCATTTTCTCCTCTCTACCTATAAAACCCCCTTCAGATGGAGCTAGATAAGCATTGCAGTGTGGTGGTGGTGTAGTTGGGGCAGTGTGGTGGAGGTGAAGCTGTTGTTCGTCGTTCTTCGTTGGAGCCGGAGCACCGGCAGTTTGGTGGCCGCCGTTCGTCGTTCTTCGTTCGCACGCACGCTTCAAGGGTATATTTCAGCCCACATTTTATTTTTCTTAGGTGCTCCGGTAGTATTTGTTAATATATTTAGATGTCAACTAATTAGTTGTGTAAAAATGTGTAGTTCCTCCGGTAATAATCCGTCCTATATATGGATGTCAAGTATTTAGGAGTGTCAGTATATGTAGTAGTCTAGAAAAAAGGTCCGTAATATAGGCAGTCCAGTCAAATATATTAATCTGTCAATATTTGTAGTTGCTACGGCAAATATTCGTAATATACTTGTAGGTGGGTGAATTGTATTAGTTGCTTTGTTAATATTCTGTAATATATAGCTTCGTAATATATAGACATGTCTAATATTTGTTAGTGGGGATATTAAGGGGTAGGTTAGGTACTCAATGCGATTTGTGTGTTGCAGATGGCTAAGGGTACTCAGTGGGTGCTTAGCCCTATTGTTCATGTCCAAGGCTTTTCTCCAAGTGTTGTGCAAGTTAGTGAAGTGGACCTCACTTTTGATTGGTTGAAGACTAAATTCATGTTGAAGCAAGGGTTGAAGGAAGACGATTTTGTGTACTACGTCAGCAGGAAGCAGTCAGATGGCCCTGGGGAAAGAAAATTGATTGACATATCTGATGATGGCAAGATTCAAGAAATGCTGAGCGAATGGGAATGGAAAAGGGTTGTTGAGTTGCATTGCTACAGGAAACCGAGTTATATGTGATGAATTTGTCATTCGAGATCCGCCTTCCCGCCAGGCCAGACGTCGTCATTGACGCTCCTATCTATCAGTAGAGACATTACCATCTATTTCTGTGTGAGACTTATGTCTATTCTATGTATGAGAAAAATGACTATGTATTTATGTACGAGACATATGCCTACTCTATTTTAGTACTCTGTTATCGGAACTACAAGATCATATTTAGATAGAACATAATATTCATACAACGAGACATTACAAACAACTAGATAGAACTACATCTAAATTAAATGGCACGTAACTGAACTCACAACATACAGCATAAAAACTACATGAAGTCATCATCGTCATCCTCGATCGATGCAGAACTCTTGCCCTTCGACGATGAAGAACTCTTGCCCTTCAACGATGCAGAAACCTTGCCCTTCGATGATGAAGAACTCTTGCCCTTCGACGATGTAGAACCCGGAAGCGGCGGCATGAAGATATCATCTTCGTCCTCACTCTCCTCAGTCCATAAACATGGATTATTTGCTGCAATCCTTCTGAAAGTTTCACTCTTCGGCACCACTACCTTCTTCCACCTGTCATGCAACCTAAGAAGTTCTTTACGTACCTCCTCATAGGTCCTTTCAGGCCACCCAGACCTACGTAATTGGTGAGCCAACTCATTCATTATGGTGTCACTACCGGTGAGTTCGTCCCATGGAACTATCCTATTATCCATCCTGAAATCGGTAGCTAGCCTCAGAAGAGTCCTGCTCATCCCAGGGTGAAAACTACGATCGAAAGGATAATGGGACATCTCAACTACACTACACTGCAATGCTTATCCACCTCCGTCTGAAGGGGTTTTTATAGGTAGACAGGAGAAAATGGCGGGAAAGAACGACTGCGGTATGGCGAGAAATGGGTGGCGGGAAAGGGTTGGTGGGAAATGGGTGGCGGGAAACGGGTGACGGAAAACGGGTGGCGGGAAATGGATGGCGGGAAACGGGTGGCGGGAAACGGGTGGCGGGAAAGAGTTGTGCGGAATACGTCAAAGTTTTACAAAAAAACCAGCGATCATTCGGAAAAAAAAATTGGCACATGCACCAGTCGGCCCACAGCAGGCCAACTGAGCCTAGTCGGCCCACTGCAGGCCTATCGGCCAACTGCAGGCCGACTGGACCCTGTCGGCCAACTGCAGGCCGACTGGGCTTGATCTGGTGGCCGACAGCCCAATCGGCCAGCAGCAAGCTGATGGGTCACTAGTCGGCCTGCTGTGGGCTGACTGGGCTCAGTCGGCCTGCAGCGGGCCGACGGTGTATTATTTTTGAAAATTCTTTTTTCAGCGTAATATTTCTGTAATTTAATAAAAAATGTATTATTTAAAAAAAATTAGCTCGGTAAGATGGGTAGTGGATACCATTCTTGATCTTGCATCCATCCAAGTATCAAGACCAAATCATCGGGATCCAGTGGAAAGGGTTGCTTCGACGCCACCAGTAGTAAGTTTTGTCAAAGTAAATGTCGACGCTAGTTTTTCGGTGCAAGGACATCAAGGCAGTGCAGGAGCTATCATTCGTGATCATACTGGTGTGTTGGTTCACGCCCACGCCTTGTGGTACAACCATGCTCAGAATGTAGACACCACGGAAGCCCGGGGTATTAGGGATGTCATTCGGCTGGCGGGGTAATAGTATATGGGACATATGGGGTAACTACCCCACATGCACACTAATCCCTATGAGCACCTCCGAGAGATTGAGCCGACATATCATTTTTAGATTTTACGAAGTCACCCCTGACACCTCGTAGTCGATGGGAACGTGTCCTCCCACTGAACACGCGTCGCTGAAAATCCTGAAATAAATTCAGGAAATATCACTGTCCACCTAATTATCCAACCACATGTTGGTTCACCGTGGGCGGATATTTGAGGTATAGGATTGGATGGATTAAGTGATGGCTCCTGTATACACGGATATTTGAGGTGTATAGGGTTGGATGGATGGAGGGATAGCTCCCGTATACGTGTCCAGAAACCAATCCGGACAGATTTTCGGACAACTACTATGTGGAACCGGCTCCTCTGCCGTGCAGTGGGCACGGCAGGGATGCTACAGTGTCCCAGGCAGGGTAAAAACAGAAGGCACGGCAGTGTGCACTGTAACCGAACACTGTTTCCCTGCACTGTAGCGGGATGCACTGTTCTCGTCCTGTAGCATGCGCACTGTTTATGTACTGTAGCAAAGTGATCTGAGCCGTTTATACTACATCTGACAGCTGATAGATGCCCAAAGGCAGGCTCCTGTAGCATCCCTACCGTGCTCACTGGACGGTAGAGGAGCCGGTTCCCTACTATGTCCGCTTACGGGTTGGCGTTGCAAATGCCCTTAGCCAGGATCACAAAGAAATCCACTCCTGAGTCGTGACGTCCATTTTCACAAGTGGAACGCCAAAACGAAAACCATCTTTGCCGGATGAAGAAAAAGCAAACCGGAACTGGAAACAGAAAAGGCGGAGGAGGTTCAGTGACACCTTTCCCAGCAGCTGCCTCTTTGAACTACTACTACACCGAGTAGAAGTACAAAATAAGTACATGGGTGATTTGCACACAAGTGGGCTTGTACTACAGTATCATTTTGGTTTTGGTTTTTGAGCTGTGGGCTTGTATCTTCACTGCGTACACCTCTTGCATTTGTGAGCAGAAGACTGTGAGGAGTTTTTACAAGCACAAATCACTGAGGTTTCTCCTCACACTAATTGAATTGATTGCTAAGGTTTATCCTGGCCGATTAAACTAATCAGAAAGGTTTATCCTCGCTCTGTTAAACTAATCACAAAGGTCAACTAGCCAGGATCATTGACTCCAAAGGAAATTCACTCCTGGCATCCATTTTCACCACCAAGTGGAACAAAAGTAAACATGAATGGAAATCCATGATGGGCATGCCAGTAGCCAAAACAAAAACCATCTTTGGCCGGATGAAGAGAAGGCAAACAAGAACAGGATACAGAAAAGGGGGAGGAGGTTCAGGAACACCTTTCCCTCATCACTTTACAACACTGAAAGAAAGAAACAAAACAAAGTTGGTCCGATTCCTATTTCAAGATTCCCCTCTATCCAACCAGCATATGTAGATTATAGAATCCAATCCAATAATTCCATCGAGCCACGGCGACTTGCAAGTAGTATAATAAGCAAACACAGATAAAATAAATGGAACATGTCCCTGGCAAGATGGGGAGCATATCATCATATGATGGCACTGCTTCTGTGCTACATGTACAGATGAAATTTCTTAACGGGATTTCGTTTGCAGCAGCGGGAGGCAATGGCAGAATGGATATCGTGTCTATATTCGACCAATCTTGCGGTACAAAATCCTTTTTGTGCACACAGCTTTTGCTATTACAAGGCCGTAACAGGAAGTAGCAACGAACATCACAGGAACGGGAGAGTAAAAGGGAACCTTAACTGGAGCAGCAGCAGCAGCAGCGACAACAATGGATGGATGATTTGATGAGACGATGGTGGACGAGAAGAATACCCGAAATGGTCAGGGAGAACCTTCCAGGATTCCCCCGGCAGCTCAGTTCCTCCACCTGATGCTGGATTTGGAAGCGCGGTGGTGCAAGAAGTGGATCGAGATCCGTGTTGGGAGGTCGCGGCGGTCATGATGACGGCGGGGCGGCGAGCGGCTGCGGCTGCGGCAAGGCGACGAAGGGGTGCTGCAGCAGCTGCGCGGCGGAGAGGCGGTTGGCCGGGTTCTTCTGCAGGCAGCAGGCGATGAATCCCCGGAACTCGGGCGAGGCGGTGGCGGGCGACGGCTCGGGCGGGTCCGAGTAGCAGATGGCGACCATGAGCGCGGCCCAGTCGCCCTGCCGGCCGAGGTTCTCGCCGAAGGGGAACCTGCCGAGGTAGAACTCGAGGATGCTGAGGCCGAAGCTCCAGATGTCGCCGGCGTAGCCGTCGTAGGCGCCGTCGTTGATGTCGGTGTTGATGCGCTCGGGGCTCATGTAGGCGATGGTGCCGACGGAGGAGTTGCAGGGGTCCATGGTCTGGTTCAGGATCCGCCCCACCCCGAAGTCGGCGATCTTGACGCGGCGCGACGAGTCGATGAGCAGGTTGGAGGGCTTGATGTCGCGGTGCACGATGTGGCGCCGGTGGAGGTACGCGATGCCCGAGAGCACCTGCCGGGCCACGTGGGCGAGGAAGGGCTCGTCGGCGATGCGGCGGCCGTCGAGGGAGCCGCCGTCCATGTACTCGAGCAGGATCTGCAGCTCGCCGCCGCGCTCATACATGCCGTGGCAGCGGACGACGGCAGGGTGCTCGGCGGTGCGCAGGATGGCGATCTCCCGCGCGATCTGCCGCCGCACCGTGTCGTCGTGGTTCCCGTAGAGCACCTTGAGCGCGTAGCACCGGCCCGTGGCGCGGTGCCGCACCATCCACACGGTGCCGCCCGCGCCGCTGCCCACGCGGCGCACGCGCTCCAGCTCGTGGAGCGGGGGCGGGGGCGCGGGCGGGGCCACGAGCGGCTGGGCGGGGCCGGCGCCGGGGGGAGCGGCGGTCGGGGGAGGGAGCGGGAGCGGGACGGCGAGGGAGGAGGAGACGTCCGGGCGCTGCGGCATCGGGAGGGTGAGATCCGGGCGGCGGCGCGGGCGGCCCGGCGTGCCCGGCCCAGGCTGGGCCGGGAGGCTGCTGCCGCCGCCGGCCGGACGCATGGCTCGCGTGGGGGTGGGGGTGGGGGTGGGCAGTGGCGCGGCTGCTGGTGCCGGCTAACGGGGATTTGTCTGGTTGCGCGCCGTCTGTTTGATGAGGGATCGGGTTTGTTGGGGGAGGCGACCTGTACTGACTCCGAGGGTGGGAGGGGGAGAGGACGAGAAGCCGGAAGCGTGCTGCGCGCGTCGCGTCGGCCGGGAAAACGGAAGGGCCGCCGCTGCTTCTTGGGCTCGGAGAAAAAGCGGGGAAAATGTGTGCGCGTCACTGTCTCTCGCACCAGATTAGCTCACGTTCCATTCCGTCCAGAAGGGAAAAAAGCTCAAGTTTCTAATAACTACAGCGAGCGCCATGGCATGACGGTGCTGCCGTCTCGAACCTCCGTGTGGCATTGTTGGCCTTTGAGTGACTTTTTATGATTATTATCCTCTTAATTAAAAATGCCATATCGTTGAATTATGGTTGGCGGTACACTCACTTCCATCTCAAGCAGTCCAAACACCGGTGGTTCCGGTACTGATACTGTGCTCGTCGCCAAATCTGGCACACATGGTTGTGAATGATGAATTATCGGGCGGGTGTCCTACATTTCATTTGTGGTGAGGGGTGCACATGCCCTCAGTAATCGTGCGACTTCAGTGGACTCCCTTTTCGGTGCTTTACCCTTTATTGTTCAACAAATCATATGAATTCCCCTCCTCCTCTTAGATTGTAAAACTACGACAACAGAAAAAGGGACAAGTGGCGGGCAATCTGACCCGGTGGAAGCGATCGACTGCTCGAGCACCGCAATGAACCTTTTCATAACACGCCAGATTGGGTCACGTTTTGGTACAATCCAAGCACATAGCACTGCCGTCTCGAAACAAGAAGAACTTGTCCTCAAACTCCCAATGCAACTATTTTGGGCCCCTAGACTCTTGGATGCATTCGTGTGAGGGGCACGTGTGCCCTCACGCCGCGACAATTGAATACTTTTGTTGTGGTTTACACTCTATTGTTCAACAAAGCATACTTCATTTCCCAAATCTTTCATTGCAAACTACAAGAGCAAAACAAAAAAGGTGAAGAAGTGAGAGATTCTACATGATGGAGGTGATTGGCTGCTCGTCACAGTTCTCCTCGGTGAACCTCTTCGCCACTATGAGGCTAGGCACATAAACAGTGGGAGTAAGCAAATTTGTATATGTTGCAAGTAGTTAATGCGGGAAAAGATGTTTGAATAACATAACATGTCACTATAACATAATGCATCCCAACGCAAAATGAGTCTACATCTAATAAATGAAGCTTTGCATGATACCACACATATGTTACTACCCACTACAGAGATAGTAACATATGCATGCGAAATTCAATTCGGCTCTTGAGAGCATATGCTCTTGCGCTCTAAAAATGTTTTTTTTTGCAAAAGTTTTAAAAAAAAAGAAGAAAAAATAGATGTGTTCATTGTCACACCCAAATGCTTCCTGCAAATTTTTAGGGTAAAAGCTTAAGTATTTTGACTTCCGCAAAAAAAGCCAAACACTAAATGTTATCTTCAAATGTTACACTTAGTTTTGTTTTTTTTCCACCGTCGAAACATTCCTATCCCGTTTCGCATGAAATTTGTCAAGCATCCTTGTTACGCTAACAAGAACATCTACAAAAAAAATGTATTTATTATTTATTTTGAATTTACTGTTCATGAGGGAGCGTGTGCACCCCAGAGCCAAAACATCTCTCCCTGGTTTAAGTTACTTCCCACTATAACCAGCTTGAATATGTGGCAACCATTGTGATCATTTAGCGGCAAAGACATCTAAGTGATGAACAGTTTGGGAAGAGTTCGACGAGGCAATGTAGGGAATCGAGCTTCATGTAGCCGTAGCAAAGGAATTTGGGGGTCGACAGAGAAAGATGGTTTGGGTATTTTGAAGACTAGAGTTACTGAGAGATGTGAATACCTAGGTGTTTAATTCAATGGGACCAAGGGCCTAAACACACACAAAATCCAAACCCTACAGGGCGTGAAACGGCAAACTTGACCATCATCCGTGTACATGTGTATAATTCATCATTTTGACCCAAGTGGAACACAACACAAACTAGAGTTGGGTCTCGTCCGAAATTGCCATTTTAGGAGTTTGCGGAGTAATTGAAGGACCACGGATGTAGAGTAGCTCGCATGAATCTCAACACGTTTGTTGCCTTGGTTTCTTGCATGATGTTGATTCTACAGGTGGCCAAATTAAGCTGTTTAAGCTACGCACGTGTCTGATTTAGTTGCGGCGTTCAAGTAAACCATTAGTCAATGAGTTAAAAGTTAAAACTTTACCAGTGCCATGCTAAGGGGGAAAGATGTGTGGGCAATGTGGCAAAGGGCGTGCCAAGAAGCTGGGCAGCATCACACGGGTCTGATTCACCGGATGCGCCTGGCCATTCGTGCACCAGAAAAGAAAAGAAAAGATGCCCCGCTTTCACAGCACGTGCTCGGGTAATTGCAATCCGCCGCCAAACAAAGAAAAAAGCGCATAATAGGGCTAAGAAAAAGGTGTGGAAAATGCAGGTGTCAGTGAACTAAGCCGCCGCTTGACTGTCTACCCATGATAGACAAAGCAGCCAAAGCCTACCAAGATTCCCAGAACGTGTGATAAAAGGAGTGTGGGCTTCTCGTCACGTCCTAGGTTTCCTTTGCCCGTTGGCCTCGCTCTCCAGTTCCTACCACGCTTCTAGGAGAAAGAGCTTTACTCTATCGACGTGCTCAGCTACTGTATCTGAACACGGTGACAGTGACCTTCACCGAGCAAAGGTGAGCCACTACGACTCTCCTACTCCTAACACGGGCGCGCAAAAGCTACAGCAATGATAGCAAAGGTGAGCCACTACTGTATATGAGATGAACAAGGCAATGACAGCAACTACTGCAATTGGTAAACATGTAGGCATCCTTGCACAAAACCAAAACCGAGCACGTTCTTTAAATCGGCAACCACGAGGGGAAGTCACCAAAGCATACAGGATTCAGTGCTCCCAGAGAGGAACTGGGAGCCATTGGCAGGCCGACAGGTGCCCAGACCTGGATGCTACATCTTCCTGCGATTCCACGGGTTTGAGTTAGGCATGCAGCGGTACTTGGTAGGTGGCAACAGAGGCAACTGCTGCTGGTGAGGCAATTTTAAACATTGCAGAAGCCGCCTCCCCCAAAATTGTAAACCTGCGGAAGCCACATGGAGAGAAGATCGCTGTCACAGGTCAACCACCGAGAGACAGACAGAAATAATAGAACATGTCAGGCAAATTCGTTAGGTTATGCTTATACACCCTTAGGACTAATCCAGTAGTAGCTTGGCTCGCCCTTACTATTGCCCTGCCACTTCACAAGTGTAGGATTTCCGGGGTTAACCGTTTAGGATTTCCAAGGTTAACCGTTTTAGGCAACAAAAAAAGGGTTGTCTACAACTTTGGATATGAGTATGTACATAAGTACACCTTCCATGGCAAACTTGCTATCTATTGAATTAAACTGCTTAGTAAGAATGCACAAACAAGTGGTTTAGCTCTACCAAGAAATCACTCAGTGCACCTCTCATTTAGGAGTTCCTGAGATGCACAAAACAAAATTACTTCAGGTTAGAAGCAAAATAAACCACGGCTGGAATATTAGTGCTTGGGCATACTATCTTACTAATGCAATTATCAGGTGATTGAAGTATTGTGCAGTTATCTCTCTAAAGAAGCCATTTTGGGTGAGTTGAATTGTTAATACAGGAGTAACATGGCTCGGTCAGAAGAGAGCGGAAAATTTATAGAACACTGAATGCCTGTGACAGTAATATACTCCACTTACTGTATTCTTGTAGCCTGCAATGTAAGTCAATCGTAGCTTGGACCATATGTGGCTACAGGTGGTCCATATGAGTACCTCCATTGATCGCATGCCGAACATTTATCAAGCTTAGTGCAGTTCTCCAGAGTGCAGAATTTACAGGACCAAGATGCATACTTGGCTTTTGCAATTTTAGGTTTCGCTGTCCCACAAACTTCACAAATTGGTGCCAGAGGCTGCAGATGAAATGTGTTAGAGAACGGGGCGCAGCAGTAATAGAAGTACAGTAGGCCAGCCACTGCACTTCTTTTCCAATGAAAAAAGAACAGATTACAGATGTCTTTGAAAAAGAAAAAAGAAAAAGATATTATAGATCATATCAACAGCATAGTGTGCAAAAACAAGAAAAGGAGTATGACTTAGGGAGGGGCGTTTTGGCTCCCGGGTCCAGTTGAACACGGAATCACAGCCGCCCAGATATGCGTTGAGATCTGTGCCGCATGTCGCTGTCATGCGAATACAGGAATATTAAACGAAGTACACACTGGCGCCGCACTGTGTACGATACGAGCGGCAGCTAGCGCCAGGGAGGGTGGACGTTGGCCTGCTAACGCATCTTGACGCACCTGCACTCTGGACACGTGGTACAGGTGTTATCTTTGGGCGGAGTCAGCCGTTTGTCTGGCCCACATGTAGGGTGAAAAAAGAAAATGTTGAGCGCATGGTGGGGGTTAATTCTACTGCCACGATTTTCTCAGCAGAGGGAGTGCTATTGCTCTGAGTAAGCAACGGCGGAGCTCTGCAGCGTCGCCGGA
>NC_057814.1:104876394-104877882 GCF_018294505.1 Triticum aestivum | reverse complement strand
GGTAACTGCAGTCGACAGGTAAATCTAGCCTTATCCTCCTCCGAATCCCGTGGCTGTTAAATATTTAGATGCGGTTAGGGATCTGATTTCTGGATGAAATCTACCCGCAGTTTACCGATTTTCCCGGATGAGGCGTGCAGCGCTACAATTTTAATGGAAATGGTGCGAGATGGAGTCAGTCAATAGGGCATTCCGGCGGCGGATCTAGGATTGGGATGGATGATACATGGCTGAGTGGTATTGAGGGATTCAACGATGGTCATGGTCTCGTTCAGCTTAGTGGTGCTGCTAACGGCGAGCAAACAAGTGTTGATGCCGGTGGGGGGACAGCTTCTGATTTCAGTGAGAGGGAAGGAGATAACGCGGATGTGATTGAGAAAGGGGACGCCCAGATGAACAAGCACCCAGCCATGGATTCTGTCATTGCAGACCAAGCACAGAGTGGAGATGCAGCCTCAGCTCATTCTACAGGAAAAATGGATCCACAAGCCCCAGGTTGGACAAGGTAACAATAATTTGTTGAATTCTCTACCGCGTGTAATTCTGCAATCTATTTTTTTCATGTCTGCAACTGATTGAGTGATAAAAAAGTGGAAATTATCTGATTTTTTTGCAAAAACTAGGCAAAACTGATTGTATGTAATGTCTATGGTTTATTATTCCTAGTAATGATAAAGCAAATTTTATGAACTGATTCAAACGAAATATGTAGATCATAAAATGTACGAAGCCAGACCAGACTTGCCATGAATTTATAGTCCTTTTGAAATTTATTTCTGTCTGGAATCAGGGTCAGTGTTGGGAAGCACCCGCCAAACAAGGCACCATGCCCAGATAGAGTTGGCGCCCTGGAGCACACGATTCGGGGGTAGGCAGATAAGCTAGGGCCTAATGTGATCGAACCTGAGATCGGTTTAACATTTGACTCGCTGGGGGAAGCTTATGATTTCTACAATTTATTCATGGGAGCTTGGATTTGGTATAAGATACGGAAAAGGCAGTCTAAAGGCTGAGAAGACAAAATGCATGCAGGAAGTGGTCTATGGTTGCTCGGTAAGTCATGATTTTGTTTTCTGCTAACAGCATTTTTACGCTGCCCTTGTTCGTTCGCATTAGTTTTGTTGCTGCGTGTGTATCAGATGTATATTTTATATTACCGCTTTGTGATTAAGGAAAGCATTCGACTACTTTGTATTGCAGGGCAAGCCAATCAAAAAAGCTTGCTGCATGTGTATCAGATGTATATTTTATATTGCCACCCACATCTACATTATCTTGCGTTCGGTCAAAGTACTGATAGCTGTTAATTACAGCTGAAAAGGGTAAAATCCAGTTGTGCAATAGGACCCAATCATTGAAGCTGTCCGTAGAGCGATTATAGGAGGTATATCACAAATAAAGAATTTTGTACATCTTAAAAAAAAGACTATCAGGGTAATTAAGCTGATTCAACTAATGCTTTTGGTTGTGGTCAACTTGTGTAGGCGG
>NC_057814.1:104863082-104875935 GCF_018294505.1 Triticum aestivum | reverse complement strand
TGAGTTCAGGGAGAAGTACCCTGGGAAGCTAGGACTGCACCCTGATGAACCAATTGGCAGTGATGTGTTGGGCTTTGATGATAGGATGAGACGGTGCTCTAGCATCGAAAAGTGAAGGTGTGAACATGATAAAGATTTAACATAACTGTATAGTACTAAGCCAGAAAAAATGGAATGATCCTAATAGAAGGTTTGTACTTTTTTTGGCAGGAAATAGTTCTGCCATACTCATCCATACACAGTTAACTGACGGGGGCGATGATAGAGGGTGTTTTCGATCGTTACGGTGATCCAGAGGTAGATCAAATGGTATCGATGCGGCGCTTGGTGAGGAAGGAGGAGGCAAAGCTGTTTCGAGGACTTCCTGAACGTTTCCGCGTGATACCTGACTTCAGGCTGGGGGTGGGTTTTCAGACCGACATGCTCAGCTGTGTTGTCATTTCGTGGTTGCATCAGACCTGAAACTAAAGAGTTTGTTTGGGAAAAATACTGTATTTGCAGGAAGAACTAATGGAGGCAGAGATATCGTCAAACCTTGATTTCGACTACATTGCAACAATGATCACAGAAGAGCACACTGGAGTTAGGATTGAAGCTGCTAAAAAGGTAAGAACAAAAGCTCGATACATTTTAGTGTGTTTGTTGCGTTGGGTTGTTGTATCTTGATGCGGACAGTATTTGCCGGTGTTGCAGATCATGTTGCTCCTGAAATATATGGATAGCTGGGTTGTTTATGCTGTGGACATTCAGAAGAAAATTCTCATGGTTATGGACCCGGTGGAGACAGACGAGCCACAGCACGAGATGGAGGCTAAGCACAAAAGGAACACTATAAGAGTGCTCTCAAACCTGAGGAGATGTATACATGAGTGCATCCCTGGAACAAGAATCTACTGGGATGCATACATGCTGTGAAAGGTTAATTGTGGTTGACTGGGGTAACAATATACGACTTATGTTATTAGAGACAAGACTTCTTTTTTGTCATGCTTGACCAGGGAAGAGAGCTGGATCTATGGGATGCACTATCTTAGAGAATACACGGGGGAGAAAGTTCAGAGTCTGTCGGATATAAGTTTCATTTGCACTAAGCGACAGTGTCATTTGAAAAATTCATTTCTAGATCCATAGGTTGGGGCTGACCAAAAATGTGGCACCGTGTGTGACAGAGCCAGATTACATACTTGGCGAAGTCGCTTGTGTACCAGCTTGGTGAAGATGCAGGAGAACAAGGCAGTTCTGTGAAGGACGAAGACGAAGACGAAGACGAGACTTAGATGCCAGAGGGTTGATGTTGAAGTGTATCATTTTGGGTGGAAGTGAAGGTTCTCTAGCAAAGTGGCGGCTGGAGTAATGCTTCCACTACAGGGGAATTGCAGCTGAGAGTGTTTTGTTCCCCCTTAAAAATTATGCAATGAAGTGTGATAAAACCCATGACATCTAATTATGTTCCATTTGCACCTGGGATGGACAATCTAGAACATAGTGAATCCCTGTGTTTCGAGAACCTTCAAATAGGAAGGATGAGCTAGAACTATGTGGAGAGGGAGGAGGAATGGGTGCTACTGGTGGATGAACTTAATCGTGCAGAGGATGGGGATGGTTGTGGCTGGCTTCGGTTGTAAATATCTAGCTTTGACGGCTGCCGTTACAATCCGGTGGTCCAGTTGTGGCGCTCCGTTAGGACAGATCCGTCGTCCTCCATCTGTACTGGAGCAGCGTTACACGGGAGGTTCGCTGCCGTACAACTGATCGGTGAGCCAGGCCCTGTACTATTAAAACGAAATACAGAAGTGAATACTAGTCTGTGTGTGAATCACGACGCACATGTGTGGTCCAGATAGCGGGAGCATCTGGACCCGGGAGCCGAAACAGATTTCCCGTATGACTTATATCATTTGTGTAAATGAACTTAAACATACTTATACCAATACATCCAGACAAACAAAGAAGTCATATCACTTTGCATTACAATATGTTATATTATTAATGTTTTTTTATCATAATAGTGAAGGAAGTTAAATATACACTGTTGATGCAGGTTAATTATTAGTTACATGTTGCCAGTGTCTAAAAGAGTAACTTGATACGCATCAAAATGCAAGTTGCAAATGTGGCTTCAGAATATCATATGGAGTCCATTTGTAAAGAAAACTACTGTCACCACAGGTCCAAAGGTAGGTAAGGATGAGATAGAAAGGTGGGCAAACAAATGTACGTCACAGACATAGAAAATCAAATCAATAGTTCAATTTATCCTAGAGCGTTCCACGTTCATAAATTATGAAAACTAGATTTCATCTTAAGTTTGGATAAGTCTAATCTGCTCTGGACTCACTATTAGTGCGAACCACTTACATACCCACTACGTTCAGTGCACTTCAAAGACTATGCTAATAGATCATAATGGAACACATCCAGCTAAAGCCAGCATGGAGTATAAAAGAGAATTTATGCCTAGCTGAAGAACTGGCAAGAAAACGCACGTAGACATCAGGTTTTGTATGTGAAAGGGCATGAATGTTTTCTGTAATAGGAACTTCAGTGCAGTGTTGAAAAATAAAGTGGCTGATCAATTTACCTGATTAAGAAGAGTGCAAGCACTACACTCCCACATAGAACTGAAGTCCGCACCAGTCGTTCTACCAGAAGAGGAATCAGCTCGTGCTGGAACTTGAGATCCAGACGAAGTGCTGGGTTCTGCAGAACTGCTAGAAGAATCACACCTTGTGTTTTTTGCACGCTTTGTGTTTTTTCCATCCCTTGTTGTCAAGTTAGGTGGTTGCTCAAGAATAACAACATCTTCTGAATCATCAATACCAGAATCATTATGAGATCCGCACCACAAGTCATCCTGCATCCTCCTTTCAGCAGCCATGGCAGCAGCTTGTACTGGACTAAGAGCACTCATGATGGCATTGTTTCCACCCAACTTTCTTGGGCCGGACGGCAATAGAGCTCCATTCCTTGCCCGTTTCTGTGCTGCAGTTAGTGTAGCTTGTCGGAGAGATGGTGGTGGTGGATGTATTGAAAATCCACCTAATCGCCTGCCTGTACCATCAAACCCTTGTCCTGGCCCCGTGATACCCTTTGCAACAAGTTCTTCACATTCCTGAATCATCATTATGCATGAGCAACATATAAGCATCTAGCGTTTGATTGAGCAAGATCCTATGTAGAATCACACGGATAATTCTGAAATCCAAATATCAATGTAATCACTTCCATTTGAACATTTGTTATGGTAAGGTAAGCAGATAGAAAAATTGTGATATTTCTAGCAAATAAATAGAGGGACTAGTAAATTGTTATGGTCTGCTAGGACTCGTTCACATAATGATAAGCCAAAACTTAGTAAACAAGATCAGTTCCGTCTGCACACTGTTAATGGTGACAGGATCCAACAAAAATTTCAGGTTAAATGCCATTAACCCCAAAATCAATTGAACCATGCTTTCAGTAAACGGCTGGGTTGCAAGGGAATATGTACAATCTGCATTCTTATAGCCTAGTGCACAGTGCACAGAAGCAACAGATTCCAAGCAACCGGATATATATGTACACTGACACTAGTGAACCGCTATACAGGTGGAATCGTAGACATTTCAAGCACCGACACAAGAGCAGAAACATGAGCATACGGACCTTGCGCAGCTCGTCCCAGAGCTTGTAGAACTGCGCGTCGTGGGGCCCGCGCGCGTTGTGCGCGAGCTCGTGGAGCATGGTGTCGAGCACCTCCTCGTAGGGGATGAAGTCGAGGTCGCGGCCGTCGCGCCGGAGCCGCAGCTTCACCTCGACGCCCCGGTTGACGTTGAGCCCCAGCAGCCTCGGGTTCTTCGGCCTAATAATCCCCAAATAAAAATGGGTCACCCCGGCGCGCGGTATCGGTCGACGGAGAAGCCGATGGGGGAGCGAGGGATGCAGGCTAGGGTTAGGGTTTGCTGCTTACGAGAACTCGGAGAGGACCTTGACGCGCCACTTGCGGCGGCGCATGATGGGCTGGACCTGCTTGGCGACGCGGTCGAGGAGCGCGCGGGCGGCCGGCTCCTCGGGCTTCCGCTTGAGCGCCCGGATCTCCCACACCTTGTGCAGGTCGCCCACCTCCATCGCCGCCGCCGGGGACGCCGGTCGGGCGGCCGCGCGATTTGAAACCGATTTGGCGGCGGGGGCGGCGAGGCGGGCGGGAGACGAGGGGGTCGGGCGTCTGTGCCTGTGGGAGGGGGCCTGGCGGGCGCGTCTGCTGGGGGTGGGGGATCGATTCCCCGTCGGTGGGTGCGTCGAGGCCTCGAGGAGGATTTTCGAAAACGGGCAAGCAAACTGATCTCCCTTTTTTTTCTCGTTTTGAACGGACTAGTTCACAACTTCACGTTTGAAAAAGCCCAATCAGCCATTGAGTCCGTTTTTTTTTTCAGATCACAACTGGAACACGCCAAATCAAAGCCTATGCTTATGCTGAATCATCTTTCACTTTGTAAAAATCCGAAGTCTTTTGCAAGTTTTTAGTAACATGAAAGGAGTGTTTACTTCGTGGCAGCACATCGGCAAATGGATCATCTCTTTCTTGTTTTCTCTACGTGTCATGTTGACATGGATGTTCTATTCTAGTGATAACGTAACAGAACAAACATAGTTGCAGGTGCCTTTGATTTGTAAGTGAGCTCTGTGATTAGATAGGGTCCCGAAAAATGTGTGGTGTTCCCAAAGTTGCTGAAAACGGCCTCGCAAAAAACTTGGACAATCATAAAAGTTATTGAAGATTCATGTGCAACGAGCCGTCCTAGCTCAGTTGGTAGAGCGCACGGCTTTTAACCGTGTGGTCGTGGGTTCGAATCCCACGGACGGCGTTTTTTTTTTCTTTTTTTTGCTTTGCTACTAAATCGTCAGGCAACCTTTTTTTTTTCATTTTTCAAACCAATCGTCAAGCAACCTGCTAGTCCATTCTTTTTTTTGCTTTGCTACTAAATCGTCAGGCAACCTTTTTTTTTTCATTTTTCAAACCAATCGTCAAGCAACCTGCTAGTCCATGTTTGCAGGTGGATGATATCGCAAAGTGGCTCGCAGACCAGTTTGTGTACCCAAAATGCTAAAGCAATAGTTTCTTCCCGTTTTGACAATATGCAATTCAAATGTTGTAAACCTAGAACAATGTAGTATGTATTTTGTGACCCTGTGTTGCTTTCCTCCCAATGGTGGCACGGGAGAACCCTAGCCATCGTTGCTTGTCGCTCCACCATCCCTGCACTTTTGTCATCGTCGAAAGATCCCGTCCAAATAAGTCCATGTTGCTGACGGCGACACCATGTGTTTGTTCCCTTGTTGGTGTTCTTCCGCGGCCTTCTCCTACGGTGGTGCGGTGGTTCCAGACCGCACAATGGCGCGGGTGCTATTCCTCCCCCTTGTCCTATTGACATGGCTTCACTACGCGGCTCTTAGCGAGGCAAACCGCCCTGGTGGCTCAATGCGAGTTCGTGTGGCTCCGGCTCCTAGTGGATGGTGCAATCCCTCCCCTTTGACCTATTGACATGGCTTCACAAGGTGACTCTTAATCAGGCAAACGCCCTGGTGGCCGCAATGGCAGTTCGTGTGGCTCCGGCTCCTGACGAGTGCAACTCTACGGCATGGCAATCTCCTACATGCTGCAACTCCCTGATCACAAGCTAAGATGGCCCTCAATGTTTTGGCAAGGCGTTGCAATGGTTGGAATAGGGGCTCCAGATTGGGTCGACGGACCTGTGTCGGGCTCTCTGTTGCGAGGCAACAGACAACAGTGTGCCAGTTGGACCAGTTGGTCGCCGATCGGGAGGCGAGATTGTCGACGAAAGCTAGGCTCGACTATGGTCGGGTTAAACCCTAGATTATGATTCCTAGAATCGACGATGAAGGCACTCGATGTCGTGCTTCTCTCTTGGGAGGCATCTCCTTAGAGTTTGATTTCATTAGAGGGGTATATGGTTAGAGGCGGTTGTCACCGGTGACTCATGTGGCAACAACATTAGGGTTGAGCATGGAGGGAGCGCGGCCAGGTTGTGATAGTTGGTTCTTCGTTATGCCTGCGGGGCCCTGTAGTATTTTTCCTTGTTGCAAAGGAGAGTGGTTCGATTCAGTGTTCTTTTGCCACACCAACCTTGCATATTCTCCTTCGTAGTTGCTTGGTTGCCGACTCTTGTGACAAATTGTATGCTCTCAAATTGTTTATCCGTATATGTTCTCAAAATTGATGCATAAAAATTTAGTGTCAAGTTTTATTTCATGCTGTAAAAATAGAAGATGAGATATTTTAAATGTTGTTGTAAAAAAAGTGGGGTAGTCATAAGAGGCAAAAGGATTCCATGTTGTCGAAAAGAATTTGGCCCAGGATTTGCTTCAATCCAGCCTCCGTCACTGGTGTGCAGTGTGCTATCCAGAGGGTGTCATGTTTCCTGATTAGTGGTTGTATATGCGTTTTAGTATGATTTTCCGTAATTAACTTGTCAATTATTTATTTTAAAAAATAAATGACAATTATCTTCTTACATGCTTAATTAGGGCTTCTTTGATTCATAGGATTGTAAAAACGTAGGAATAAAAGCATAGGGTTGAAGTGGCATGCCCACTTGAATCCTATAGGACTAACAATGAGTGTTTGATGTCAAAGAAAAAAAATAAAGAAATGTAAAAAGAGGTTGGAGTGGATGTTAGGTTTTCTGTGAAATGTAGTACAAAAGATTGCATAGATAAAATTTCTATGAAATCCATTCCTATGAATCAAAGGACCAACATAGAAAAAATTCTAAAAATTTCAATCCTCCATAAATCCTATAAAATTCCTTTCAATCAAAAGAGCCCTCAACTGGAATACATGGATCCACGCAATTGCCTTCGAAGAATAAAATGTTGCAAAACTTGTATCTGTCAGGTGTCAGCCACAGCCAGTATGCATTTTCGTCCGGGTTCCTCTAGTCTCTAGAACTCAACTTTTCATCTGCTCGGTGATCTGAACAACGAACATAGCTAGGTGACGACTGACGACCGGATTACTTTTAACCGCGTGGACCTGATCAGATATAGAACATGTAGCCACACAACGGTACGCAGAGCTCTGCACTTCCAAGGAAACTGTTGCGCCATACCAAAGCTTCCACGTACGCAATTTCCCACACCAAGGCCAGAAGATCGCGGCAGAGGAGTGACCACTCGTTCGATCGGCTCATGCATGCATGCGTGGATGGACTACCGCTCAAGGTCGTCAGTGATCTCCAGAATGAATCGCCAAAGAGGATCATGATGGACTCTGGTAGTACAATGTGGAACCGTAACACCACAGGGAACTTCTCAGCGGATTCGCACACACATACATAAGTACGTACATGCCACGTATCCGAACCAGTGTGTGGCGGCCAACGCATCGCAGCAGAAGGTAGCCACACATGCATATAGCCTCGAGAAACGACTTTCCGAAGCTGATGCCACGCGTGGTGCATGCGGTTCTTGCGTGCCAATTTTCTCGGAGAGGGACCTATAGGGGCTCTCCAAGCACTTCCACGGCACGTGTTCGGTCGACCTATGTACATGTGTATGCGCATTAACCCACACACACAAAGGAATTGTAGCGCACCACGTATCTGCAAGAGTATGTATGCAGCGGCCGGCCGAAACATGGCGACGGAAGAGCTAGCCACAGCGGACATGCATGCATGCGCGCGTATACCCATTTCTCGATTGGCTCATGCATGCATGCATGAAAGGGCTACTGCTCGTGCTCGTGACCAAGAGTACACCCTTGGATTCTGCTCCCTCCGTTCCTAAATACTCCCTCCGTTTCTAAATATTTGTCTTTCTAGAGATTTCAAATGATCATCACATACGGATGTATATAGACATATTTTAGAGTGTAGATTCACTCATTTTGTTTCGTATGTAGTCACCATTTGAAACCTCTAGAAAGACAAATATTTAGGAATGGAGGGAGTATAAGTCTTTTAAGAGATTTCACTATAGACTACATGCAAAGCAAAATGAGTGAAGATATACTCTAAAAAGCGTTTATATACATCTGAATGTAGTCTATATAGTGAAATCTCTAAAAAGACTTATATTTAGAAACGGATGGAGTATTTCTATTTGTAAATGTGGAACCGTATATATGAAGCTGCATGTACGATTCTTCATCCCTGATGGTTTGCTTGGAGAGGGACAGGCTCGGCCGATCTTCCATTGTTCCATCGATCTAGCTCAGCTCGCTCCATCCACCTCTGGCAAACTATGCGGAAAATAATGGCCTTCTGATTAATACACCCTTTTTACCCCCGCAAAAAAAAGGCCTTCTGACCGGTTCGTTCGCGCCGCCCGCGCCAGGCTACCCAGCCAGCATCGAAGTTTCAACAAGGACCAGTTACAACGTCTAGACTTTTAGTTACATCACATCAGACTACTTGTATATATATACCGAGCCGATGGCTTGGACTGGGGAGATGCAAAAATGGAGCGCTCGCTCGCCGTCGTCTTGCTCGTCATGCTCACGCTCTGGAGCGTGCCGGCCGCGGCCGGCGACGGGAGCATTTCCCCGGCGCCGGAGGCGTGCCGCCTGGACGGGCTTCCCCGTGGCTCACCCGGAGATGCTACAACGGCCGGTAAATACAGTTTACACAACTTATAAATAGAACCCTCAATAGTGGTTTTTCGTTCTTAGAAACCTTCAAGCTGTGATAGCCGCCCGATCATGAACCGCATGATAGAGACACGTTCATCGATGAAGGGTCAGTTCTTTTGGCAGCTTAAAAAACAAGCCGCCTTCTTCCTAACTTTTTCCATAAGCCGTCTGCCTTATTCATGGAGGGCTTCTAAACTAGTTATAGGATAATTAGTTATGGGATAACTAATTTAGAAGCCTCAATAAATTATAAAATTGACTTATTTTTTAAGCTGGGGAGAGGCAGCTTATTTTTTAAGCCGCTCAAAAGAATTGGCCCGAAGTTTCAGTGTTCAGCGAACAACCTTTTTTTTTTGAGCGAAACAACCTTAACTGAGAGCTGTACGGGTATAGATGTTGATTCCTTTTTCAGTAATTAAAAACCTTTTCCGGTAGATTTTCTTTTTTAGAATCTTTTCGGTACGGATTTTGATTCAGTTTTGTCTCAGAGGTGTTTTGGGCCTGGCCCATGGGAATTTAGCATAAGCCCATTTATGGGCATCCATATTTTAGAGGGCCAATCTTGGGCCTAAACCAAACGCATCCTAGATCCCCCCCTGGTCGCCATCTTTCAGCCTTTCCGCCGACCGGCGCAACGGCGGCGAGGTCGCTGTTCGTCGGAATGACCTCCCGTCCCGGCCCCCCACCGTCTGCGGGAGTCGTACGGTGGCGGGGATCGCTGTTGCCAATGGGGCAGAAGATGGACTACCTTCTTCCAGGTAGATGCAGTGCAGGCCCCTCGCCGCACCTGCGACGGGCTACCTCCTCTCCTCAGCCCAGGTGAGGAACTCCAAACCAGATCCGATTCCAAATAAGGCCGAGGAGGTTCGCTGTTGCCAATGCCGAGGCCCTGTCCAGTTGGCCTTCATCTCATAATATTATGTGAAGAAATTCAACAACTATTACTCTGCTAGTAGTGCCAAACAAGGGGATCGATGTGAATATTGTAGTACACACTGTATGATCCCACACATTTAAGCATAAGTTGTTGTGCATATCTGAGATCTGGTGAAACCTAGAACATGTCTATGATCTTTTTAGCTCTTAATAGGTGTTTGACTCTTCTGCCATTACAAAAATGTCTCCTATAATACCCTTGTTAGATGGACAATATCGACCATTTCAGATCGTCGAGGTGGAAAGTAGTACATACTATCTGTGGTCCACATTCATTTTACACTGAATTGTATTGCCCATTTTGTACCACTTTGATATTAAGCCAAAAAAAAAATTCGGTTTGTACCACCAAGTAACAGGCTTGTGTTTTGCATGTGTAGTAGCACGTATAGCAATAGGAGGAAAGGATGTAAGATCGAACTACGTATCCAAACATGAGAACCAAGTTAAACTTGTAGGTCACTTAAAAACATGTGGTTTTCCTCTTAAGTGTGTGAAGAAGTGCAAAGCTATATTCTGGTTACCTTAAACACTCTCATGTGTTAGCATAGATTAAAATCGCGGGAGAAACGATTTCGCGGCGGCCTCTCCCAGCAGCTATAGCGGCCGCCATAGCGGGCAATCGCGGCAAATAGCGGAAATTTTTCTGGTGGGGGAGATGATTCTGGAGGGATTTGTTGATTGTTGAGCCATTTATAGGGATATGTGGAGGATTTCGCGGCAGCAGCCATAGCGTAGCGGCGAGGCTTCCGGGCAGCTATCGCGGCTATTTCGCGGGCTATTTTAATCTATGTGTGTTAGTCATATTCAATTAATTTTATTGTTGTGCTATGGAGCTCTCCTTTTTCCCATACAACTTTGTCTTGGCAGTCGGATAAGGTACTAAAACTTGTGTTAATCCAGAAATCGGGATAATGAACAACAGAATACTATCGGGAAGAGAAACAGGAGCTTTGACCAGAGGCTATGTGAAGACACTCAGGATTGCTGTGCCTCAAAAACCGGGGTTTAAAGCTTTTGTGAATGCAACTTCTCATAAAGTCAGTGGCTATTGCATTGATATCTTTGAGGCTGCTGCAAAGAAACTACCACGTGTTCTTCATTATAAGTTCGTTGTCGTTGATGGTTCTTATGACGAGCTAGTATGCAACGTGTCTTTGGGGGTGAGCCTTGCTCCTTTCACTTGCATGCCATTTCTGCATTTCGTGAGAATCACATAACTCATATTGTACCTTGTCGGTTCTTACAACCAGATCTACGATGCAGTAGTGGGTGACATAACTATAACCGCAGAGCGAGCTGTAGACGTGGACTTCACGATGCCATACACCGAGTCAGGCGTGTCACTGCTTGTGCTCACCGAGAATGACTCCAAGCCAGCAATTGAATGGGTGTTTCTAAAGCCATTAACAACAGAACTTTGGTTAGCACTTATGGGGGGATTCTTCTTCACTGGACTTGTTGTGTGGACGATCGAGTGGCCCAGAAACCCGGAGTACCAAGGATCGAGTTTGAGACAGTGCAGCACTGCTCTCTACTTTTCTTTCTCTACTTTGACATTTTCTCATGGTTAGCAGGCTCAAACTTGCTCACAATACTTGATCCATTATAAGTGGTTACATACCTTACATATTTCCGGAATACTCTAATCTATTGAGTATTGTAATATCTGCACAGGTCAAATTATTAGAAGCCCCCTGTCGAAAATTGTTGTGGTGATATGGTGCTTTGTTGTGCTGGTTATAGTGCAGAGCTACACAGCTAGCTTATCATCCATTTTGACTGCAAAGAGGCTCCGGCCCTCAGTGACAGATCTTGAGCAGCTCCGATCAAATGGTGATTATATTGGATACCAATCTGGATCATTTGTACAATCTGTCTTGAAAAAACGAGGCTTCAACGTTAATAGGTTAAATGCCTACACGAATAAAACGGAATATGCTGAAGCCTTGAGAAAGGGGTCAAAGAATGGAGGTGTCTCGGCTATCGTTGATGAGATCCCTTATATAACCTCGTTTCTCTCTGACCCTAAATACCATAATGAATTCCAGATGGTCAATCGCATATACAAGACACCTGGACTTGGTTTCGTAAGCTTCTCACTCTAGCACTTCAGCAGATTCACTCTGCATCCTTACAATACCTACACTGACAAAACAATATTGTCCAACTAGCATCATATGTTTTGTTTTCAGGTGTTTCCGAAAGAGTCTCAGCTGGTGCATGATCTTTCGGTTGCCATCCTGGAGTTGACATTTGGGGCTGAGGGCTCACAAATTGAAGAGAAATGGTTAGGCAAAGCGACACCATTGCCGAGCTATGGCATGCCCAACACAGATGCGGCACCTCTCACTTTGCAAAGTTTCTCTGGTCTCTTCATCATCACTGTATGTATCTCAGCTCTCATGCTGTTGATAAGCATTGCCAAGTCAGTTCATGCCAAATACACCGAAGTGAGGGATTCTTATATGCAGAGTTCCGAGGGAGATGGCGGAAGTGAAGGCCACGGAGGATCTGGTCCGCTGCAGAACGGCACGGGCAACGGGTCTATGGCTGATCAACCCCACCATGAAGCCAGAAATGAGCATCCTCAGGGTGTCAATGGGATCAGAGAAAGTCCTGGTGATGTAGAACCCAATGACTCTGTGCCCGAACCAGCCATCCTAATCGAGATGAACACCCGATGAGATGCCGACAACTGTTCTGCATAGCGCGCATCAGATCAGAAGAAATGACAAATACTTCTGTTCCATCTTATATGGATATTCAGCAATGTCATAAGGGAATGAGTGTAAGAATGGGTGATGGGCCCAAATCATAGCCTAGCTAGAAATAGTAGTTTCAGTGACTGATACCCAGATTAATTTATTTTCTGAATTGGTTGTCGTTGGTCTTATTTTCAAAGAGTGTATAGATGATCACTGACAGGCGAGTGCCAAGGAAATCCTACTATCTGCCCGATTATTATGGGAACTAACAACATTTGTCTGATTTATACTTTGTCACAGGAGGTATATACTGTAGCCCAGAGTTGTACATGTCGAAAGAAAGTTGGTCCACATTTTTGTTACTTTTGCACACTGCAAGATACTTGTCGTTCTTGTATCTGGAGTTCAAACAGTTCTCAGTCGAGAGAAAATATGGAGACCAATTGGGTTGCTGAATGCGATTCTTAGATAGTCTGAATGCATATCAAGTTAGGGCATCTCCAACGCGGACCCTCGAGCCACCCGCAACCGTCCGGACCGTGCGATCCGGATGTGTTTTACCATCAAATGCAGGCATGTA